>NC_050582.1:28652305-28849191 GCF_011100635.1 Trichosurus vulpecula
GTTATACTTGACGCTCAAGGTATGTCTAACACAATGCTATCTTCCCTTGGGAGACATTCTGTATTCTTTCCTCATGGGAGGTGGCCTGGGAAGCCCACCACAGGCAGCCTCAGCCGAGCAGAACCTGGCCCATGAGAATTCCAAGCAAGCCAACTTTTGCAACACAATATGTACAAGTTGAAGCCTGCCTGCATAATGCTTATCACGTTAAACACACAATATCCCTTTGTGGGAAGACTGGTAGAAGAACTCTGGGTTCCTGTTTTGTAGATGAAGAAACAAATGCACAGAGATATCTCGAGGCAATCAACAAACTTGCTCGAGCTGAGTCTAATGGTGTCCAAGCTCTCTTGTGGCCCCCCATCCCCTCAAACAGGGAGCTGCAATCATTATGCAATTGGTTCATTATGGCTTCATGCTTTCGATTTTCATTGCTAACTTGTAGATCGCATTCACTACTGCTGTTTAGCAGCCCTCTACCCAGGATCTTTTCACAGCTATCAACTGTTCAGAGAAAGATAAAGTTCTTTCAGGCTCAGCCCACTGTGGGAGGCCATTTTCTTCTGATTACTGTTATTACTGCCTTCTTTCGGAGGCTGGGGGCACAGACGGAAACACTTTCATTGGTTGCTCTGTGTACACCAGCTGTCCATGCCCTGTCCATATACCCACCTTCAGAGTTTTGAGGCCCAGGCTGAAGAAGCAGAACCCACCCATGGCTCTCTGAGCAAACTTGGTTCCTGTGTACAGAACACAGAGCTGCTATGATGCCTACCTGCTCAGAGGGGAATTCAACACCCACCCGCCCACCTACACATGCCAGCCCCCTAAGCAGGTATAGCAAAAGTCATAAGGTGACAAGCAAGAGTCCAATGGTAGGAGATGATCCAATCCACTTGAGGGAAGATCCTACCAGGTCAGGGCTTCTTCACTTTGATTGTTCCAAGGCCTTCAGGGACCATCTAGTAAAACCTATGGACCCCTTCTCAGAATTAGGCTTTTAAGTGCATCAAATTAAATACATAAGATTACAAAGAAAACCAACTCTATTGAAATAAAATTGTCAAAACATTAAGAAAATTCCTGGACCCGAGGTTAAGAATACCTTGGGAGCTAGGTAGTGCAATGGTGAGAGTGCTGGGCCTGGAGTAAGGAAGACCTGAGTTCAAATCTGGCCTCAGACAGTTACTAGCTATGTGACTCTGGGCAAGTCACTGAATTTGTCTGCCTCCATTCCCTCAACTGTAAAATGCAGATAGTAATAGCACCCACCTGCCTGGACTGTAGTGAGGGGTGAACAAGACAATAATTGGAAAGCACTTAGCCCAATGCCTGATATACAGTAAGGAGCTTAAGAAATGCTTGGCACTTTCCCTCCTGTTACATATACCAAGGGCAGGGATAGACCATCTTTTATATCTCAGGAGGTAAACTCTTGGCCCAGAATGCCTGCTTCCTGCTCCTGCCTTGGTTTGCTTTGGGTTGATCTGTGCTGCCCACACCCTGGGTGCAGACCACCGGCATCCAAGGTGTGAAAGTCACCAGGGCCTGGTTCCCATTTTATCCAATGAGGCAGGGCCATAGGTATTTGATTGGCGGTGCTGTTGTTTTTTAATATTTTTTTTGCACAGAAACATATTAAATTTGACAGCATATAAACTGCTAAACTCATTACTTGTGAAGAGAGAGGGAGAGAAAACATTCTGTCTTGTTGCTCCGGGCTCCAGTGAAATCCTATTACTGGATGTACAGAGGAAACCAAGATGAACACAGTTTAAAATGATGTAAGATCAAGTTGGCTCACACTAACAATTTCTCTATCCGCAGTTTCACACATCAATGTTCCCACTGCTGCTAACTCACAGCAACAAAGTGGGCCAGACCAGGTGTGCTTGGGCCTGGGGATGCAAATTAAGGAGGGGTGATTGAGAGGCATTTGGGGGTTCTTACAGGATATTTGTGCTTGGGGGCATTCAAAACGTCAAGTCCAATCACATACACACATGCAAAGAGGAATAACTAACAATTGAGCCCTTAGTTGGAGGAGGGCAAGAGGGGGCAGGAGGGTGGTGGTGGTAGAGGCTATTTTGAGTCCATATCTTGATCTGGGTTCAAGTGTTGCCTCCCATTCCCACTGCCTGTGTGACCCTGGACAAATCATTTTAACTTCTTGGTGCTGTGCACAAATCTCTAAGCTATGAGGTGCAGAGAAGGTGCCAGCTTGGTAGTTTTCTCATCTAAGAGATCTCTACAGCAATGAAATTACAAATCCAGTTCCTATCCTATCTTTGTAAGCCCAAAACTGACCACCCACAGGCAAAGGAAACTAATTTGGAAGAGTAGGGATTGGGGAGGGGGGTGAGGTTTGGGGAGAGGCAAGTCAGACAGTGAAAAATTTAAATTGGAGAAGATGCTAAAAGGAGTATGGAGTTTTATTCTTGTCAAACGACGTAATTGATGAATAGTCATAAAGGCAATCAATAAAATTAGTGGAGTTCATGAAAGAATGACATTTCACAAAAGGAAAAAACCAAACACACAAGAATTAGTGGGAGCAGAAGTTGAAGGCATTTGGAAAGGAAATTTCTTGAGACTCTCATTTGTAAATGTTAATGATTTTAGACTGGATTTCTCTTATTCCTGAGCATGACCCTAAAAAAACCCCAGATGAAAAAAATATACACCTCAAACTCTTAATTCTCTAATAATCATGTATGCTCTGAATTATCCCATGTTCCAAATGAGTGTGATCCAAATTAATGAGGTTTTACTGTAGTTACATGCAATCTGATTGCATGACTTGAAAATTAGCTAATTATATTGATCAGTGGAGTTCAGCAAGGAGAGTTCGCTTGTTTTTTAATAGGCATAATCCTGAAAAGGAATATTATTACTGAGGCTGAAAAATAATGGAGATCATCTCCTTTCCTAGCCAATCTTTTTATTCAGTCCTGAGCAGTATGGATTTGCAGCTAGTCTAAGGTGCCTCTCTCTCTCTCTCTCTCTCTCTCTCTCTCTCTCTCACACACACACACACACACACACACACACACACACACACACACACACACACGCTAATCTAGCATTTCCATATGAAAGACAGAAGCTAGGTAGGTGTGGAAGAGATTCCTTTCTAGCCATCAGAACACCCAAAGGTGACCTTTATTGTCAGCCATCACGTGGTTAGAACCAACCCTTGGCTGCAGTTTTGAGAGGGTCTCCATCCAGGGAAATAACCTGGCTGCAATGACAGAAAACAGAATCCTCATCCTATAAGCTGTCAGCCCTGCATTACTGATGCTACCTGGCTTCCCACAGGCACCATGGGGAGGAATGAATTAAAATCTTATTTCCTAAGCACCCCATGGAACTCCCACTAACCGCAATGGAATCCCCAGGCAGAAAAGAAGGAGCCGTCGGCTTCCGCCCGCCCCAGCTTGTTTAATACTGCATTTCCATTAATGTGGGCGATAGTCGCCTTGGTGCTGAAAAGCTCTGCTCAGTGCCAGAGCCTGCGTCTCTCCTGCTTCCATTACAAAAACTCTGGGGGACTGCTAGCCATTTTCCCTTTGGTTTTACAAGGTTTGAGGCTTAAAATCAAGTCCCAGCAATATGCCTATGAAGTTTTTCTAAGCTTGTAAAAAACCGTAAAAATCTAAACTACAGCCTGAATTCCTAGCCTTCCTCCTCACACAGTTGAATAATCCTGGGGGTTTGCCCCAAAAGCGCATCGAGCAGTCCTCACATTCCATGCTACTGTCACTGCCCATGGGACGAGAGCCAAGTGCCAAGGGGGAGTGTCAACCCTATGGGACACAAAGAAATGTGCCGGCTGGCCATAGGTCTGGGCAGCTTTGGTCTATCCCAGAAAGGCCTTTGTGATGGAAAGAGGAGGGAGGGCTTTGGCTACAAGACAGTTTTCACTGCAATTTCTTCTCTGCTCTCAATTTCAGCATTCCCCTAAAACAGGGGCACTGGGTTGCAAGGTCTGCAAAGCCCCAGTGAGGTGGCACCGATCCCTTTCCTGGGCCTTTCCTTTAAACTTCCTCACACCAAGCACAAACACAGCCACCAGGTGAAGAGTTAGAAGGGACTAGGCAAATGGGGCACAAGATGATATCACAATGAAAAACCCTCAAAACACACCCCCTTGGAAGTGATCTTAGATATGCCCCCTAAAAAACCTCTGTTAGATCTAATAGATGCCCATATCACCATATTTTTAAAAATGTTTTTAAGTAGACACTTGCAGACAGTGGGGTTTAATTGAAGACCTGTTATTTTTTTAAATCAGCAATTCATATATATATATATATATATATATATATATGTGTGTGTGTGTGTGTGTGTGTGTGTATATATACATACATATATATATATATATATATATATATATATACATTCAAAGATTTGTCCCTTTTGATGACATTCTTTAAAAAAAATCAAGGTCCTTAAGAGCAGGGGCTGGTTCTTTGTAGTACCAGAACCTAGCACCATGCCTGGAACATGGTAGACACTTAATAAATGTTGGTTAATTGTTGTTTGCCTCAGTTTCCTCATCTGTAAAATGAGCTGGAGAAGGAAATGGCAAACCACTCCAGGATCTTTGCCAAGAAAGCCTCGGTGGAAGAAGAAAAACCCTCTAGATAAAGGTGTTCTGCGGTCTGGTTTACAGGCACTTGTCCGGGCCTCCAATGCTTTTCCTATTTTGGAATGGGGGGTGGGGTGAGGGTGGTGAGTAGGTTTGTCCCAGGGTCTGGGTTCTGGAAGCAGGGCCCATAAATACAGCAGCACAGAACAACAGGACTGTTATAGAAAAAAGAAGGGGGACTTCACAATTCCACATCCTAGCCTTGTTTTTCTTCTTTATGTAATGAAATGTTTATGTTAGTTGGTGATTGCTTTGTTAATAATTTAAAAAGAAAAACGGAAAAGGAAAGGATTTTATTGTTTTTTAAAGAGCCTGTGAATAAGCATTTCTATTGAGCACAGATTCAGCTGCCAGAGCTGGGGGTTCCCAGCCCAACTGGGATCATCTGCTCCAAGGCTTTCACTATATACATAAGGAAAGTGAGCCCAGAGAGGTTCAGTAACTAACCCAGGGTCACACAGGAAATAAATAGCAGAAGTAGAATTGAGCTCCCAGTTCTCTACCTGGGAAAATTACTCAACATCTCAGTGTTCTAGGTAACTAAGACTGTAAATTGCAGAGGTGGTGCTGAACTGCATTGGTGGAGGGAGTTTCCTCACCTGGGATTTCCCTATACCAATGAAATCGCAGGTATCTATCCTTAACCCTGGAAAGCTGAACTCAAAGCAGGAGGCGAAAGTTCCAGAGGAGCAGATTTCAGCTCCCCATGAGGACACACTTAGAATCTAAGCAGCCTGTTTTGGGAATGGATTACCCATCGGCACCCAAAGCCTTGCAGGGGAGGGTAGATGCCCACCTTTGGTGGATATTCCAGAAAGGATTCCTGCTCAGACAGCAGTTGGAGCCAGATTTTTTTTTGATGTGTAATATAGAATCCCAGAATCCCCAAGTGGTTCAAATACGGGGGCTCTGGATGTTCAGGTCATGTGGTCAGTTCCCTTACTTCCTGGGAAGCCTCCTCTCTAGGCTCAGCCAGGCACCTCAAGTGGAGAATGTGTGAGTGGCTCAGGGCACATCCAGTCCTACCCCCAGGAAAGAGAACTCTCATGCCCAAGTCCTCCTAATGATACCATTAGCAACATTACCTTCATGTATGGACAGCCCGGTGTCAGTTCAGAGAGTTGGGTGTTATTGTGCAATTTACCACAATGCAGGCTCAATCTTTTCCAGGATAATGGATTTCTAACACCTCCATTCCAGATGTGTGATAGCCAATCGATGGGGAGTGGGTTGGGCTAATGGCTGTGTCAGTATGCAGCACCAACCAGAAGGCTGAGGGAGGCAGGCAGAGACTGCTGGGGAGCTGTTGCTAGGGCAAATCAGGTGCCGAACTTTGGGGGGCCCTTGGATTACTGTGGGGGTGGGGATGTGAACAAGGGAAACAGTGGGGAATTATGGGAAGATGGTAGCGTGGTAGGAGCCACAGGAGTCAGAATCCTGACAAACACTCCAGGAAATGTCTAAAAATGCACCAGAAGGAACAAGGAGAAAGACGACCAAAGAGAATCAGCTAGAACTCATTAATCCAAAATAGGACTGTGCGAAAAGCCTGATCAGAGTGGAGACAAGCCAGGCAAACAATGGGAAGGAAATAGGAATTTACTACACCACCCCCTTTGCGCCTAGCCCCTCAGACTGCACCTGGCCCTCTAGTGACCTCCCCTTTTACAGATCCACTTAGTGAGCCCAGAAACTGACTTACCTCAGGCGGAGTGCTGGAGGGGTAGTGAGCTCCCAGTCCCTCCCCCTCATCTGGGGTTCTTCCATATTATTTCTAGGGATGACTCTGCTTGTATTCTATTGAATTTAACCTACTTTTTGCCCTTGTCCCTAATATTCAAGTAAAGGGATATTTGAGCACTTCAAGGAAAAGGGTCTGGCTATTTGAACACATGGTCTGGGCTGGTTCTTGGGGGCAAGTCCTCACAGCCTGGCCAAAGAAGTGGATGTGCCCATCCTGGGTTCCCATTTTCCAAGGGCCCCATGAATCTGCTCCTATGCATGCCTCTCCTTCTCTCTGACTGTTTGAGGGAGCTGCTAGGTAGGACACTGGACCTAAAATCAGGAAGACCCGAATTCAATTTCTGTTTCAGCTTATGTGACCATGGGCAAATCTCTCTATCTGCCTCGGTTTCCTCATCATAAAATAAACATAATAGCGCCTACCTTACAGAGCTGGGTCCTATTAAGTGCTTTATGAATGCAAATTCTTCTCCTCTCTAAGCAAAGGATTTTTTTTAGCCATAGCAAGGGACTTTTAAAAAGCTACTATGATGAAATTATCTTGAAATGAGGAAAATGAGGCTATAGTGGCAGAGTTTAAATAGAAATAACCAAACAAGACACAAGACTGCATCACAGTCCAATTATTTGGCTGAGTAGGGGTGACAAATCACTACATTTCCACCTAAACAGGAGGTACGTCCTCATTGAAGAGGCCCTCCTCTTCATTGGGAGGTGGAGGGGCGTCATTGGACTGTCTAGAAGCAAGGTTTTCTGGCACTAAGAAGGCACCAATGATCGCCACCCTGGTTATTCTCCTTTGGATTCCATCCTGGGCCACCTGGGAGGCCTCTGACTCATACCTCTCTCTCAGCTCTGGAATCTGGTACAGTATGATTGGAATGCAGCTGGCCCCTTGGGTACCTGGGAAATCCTGGCTCTGAACATAGTTTGAGTATTGGAATCTGTCCTTCTCTAGACAGGACCCATATGTAAATATGGCCAGGAGGCTCACTATCAGTAGTACTGCCCCCAGGAGGAGCACCATGATGAGTACAACATTTCGGTCTTCACCTGGCTGCCCCAACAGTATGTTCGAGTAGCCTTTCCAGAGCTCTGTTGATAAGCCAAAACTAGAAGTATTCATGCCTCTGGTAAGAACGCTGGGAGGGAAAGGAGAGAAAAAGACAATGGAACTCTCACAAAAACTACACTGCTCTCCTCTCTGCCCACCCTGTCAACTGTGAGAAGCCAGTGACTCTCTAGAACAGAAGGCCTGCCTCGAGTCCTATGGGACCCCATGGGAAGTGCTGGGGAGGACTGTCGAAGAAGCTGCATCCTCATGACAAGAAGGCTTAGTGACCTCCCAAGGGAAGTAAAGGCCCTGGAGTCAGGAGGGTAGAAGTTGATCATTGATCTGTGTGTCCCAGCACTAAATAGGGTGAGGCCGACTCACGCCTCACTTCCTTTACCCCTTCGGGTTTTCCCACTTCCTAGGCTCTAGGCCCACTCTTCCTATTCCCAGGACTCCCCCTGCTTGCAAGGCCCACCCTTGAGATGGTACATGCCATTAGTTCTTTGTTCCCAAAAACTTCTTGGACTTCTTCAAAACTCCAGTTCCACAGTCTCTTAAAATAATTCTTCCAGGAGCTCACTGGAATGAGAGTGGAAAGTGAATATAAATGAAAGCATTCTTGGTCCAGAGAAACACTGTAAGGAAAGAGGCACAATGAGGTCAGAGACTAAAAAATGGCTTGAAGGCCTCACAAAGAACGGCCAGGGCAAAAGAAGAGCATAGAGGCACCCCTAGACAGGCCTGCAAACTTTCTGAATAGACTCCTCTCCACTTGGCAGGAAGAGAAGAGTGAATCTGACTTCGAATAAGGGACCAGTGCTGCCCCCTATCAGGGCCATTCCTTAATTCAAGGGGGCTCACTTGGAGGAGGGGCAGCAGACATTCAAATATAAAGGCATTTAAAATCTTAATCATCAGTAAAGAAAAATGGAGTAACCTTTGGGGCATCTTCCATTAACAAAGGGGTTCTAAACCAAGAATCTCATGAACTTGTGTTTTTTAAAATATTTTGCTAACTGTATTTCAATATGATTTGTTTCCTTTGTGATCCCATATGTTTTATTCTATGCATTTAATATCATGATTCTGTGAAATGTTGGCTTCATTAGACTGCCAAAGGGCCCATGTTGCAAAAAAGAAAGGTCAAGAACCTCTACATTAGCAGAAGTTTAGGGCAGGTCATCCCTTCAAGGGCTTCTGGAAATAAAAGCAGAGACAGCCTACTTGGGTAACATGACATTGCTCCCAGTGAGATCTGAATGCTCAGTTGTATTCCCTCCCATGAACCTTCCTTCGTTGTTACTCACATGGTGATGTGTGGGATGGAGTGACCATGTACGATATAAGAGTATCTTCATGGGTGGCAGGGCCTAGGCTGGGGTGAGGCTCTCTGGAAGGCTACAATAATACCTGCTTTCCTGTTGCCTTTATACCCCTCCCCCAAAGGTTACCTGGTTCTGGCCAATCAGGGCAGGGTGGGTGGGGGGAGGTGAGAAGGAAAAGGAAGAGAAGATTCTCCTCTTCTACTCAGTAGTGGAACTTAATATGCTTGATATCCAGCATTCCTAGGTCATCTGATTATTCATCCCAAGCTTGGGTCCATGATCTTTGGGGATGTCTTGGGTCACTTTTCTAGTCTTTGTCAGTGATAAACCTGATTGCACATTATAGGCTTGCCCATGTTCCATTACTTTAGAGAATCGGGAAGATGCTTTAAAAATAGCCTTTACCACCCCCCCACCCCACCCCAGCCCTAAGCATCCTTTGCAATGCCCTTCACATCCCCCATATCCTGCTCCAGGCTCTGATGTAGGAAATACTTACTTGCCACACTGCCTCTTCACTTAACTGTCATAAGGGAAAAGAAGCTGTTTTGTAATGACCATTTGTACCCCAAGCCCAGATGTTTGTCCCTTCCAGGGTCCTCCTTCCATTCAGCCCCACCGTCAGAAACCTGCTCAGAGGTGAAAAGTACTACTTGTCAACCACTGTCAACATCCAATTTTTTTCCTTTCTCCTCCTGGTGAAGGCCTTCATACCAAAGCAGAACATACTGGGAGGGGTGCCCCCCAAAGGCAGCCAGCCATCCAGCCTTCCAGGCCTTTCCCCATAAATGGGAGGAAGCCAGTCTGCAGGTAGGAAGGGCTAAGGATAGGAGAGAAGGAGAATACCCCCCAAATGTTGTTCCCCTTTTTCTGTTGCCCCTAGGGTTGCTTTCTGTCCTTTACAAGGAAATGAGCGATGTCTTTGTCTTAAATAAGCCTATTTTTTCAAGGATTTAGGAACAGAAAGGTACCATCACCAAAGCCTCTAGCCCAGAGCTGACTGGCAGGGGCCACCTTACATGAAATAACTTCTCTCCTCAGGCTTCTCAGTATGACTCCTTGGTGTAACCAGGCTCCTACCTGTCCTGTTTGATCCTGAAAGCCCTGTTGTCAGAAAGTGACTGTGCCGCTGCCTTGGGAGCCTGTTGGAGAAAGCAGATTGACAAATATGTGGCCATGTCCCATCTGCTCGGGAGGGCTCCATGTTCCTTATTATGTCCTTCGGGATCCAAAAGGACATGAAGCACAAATATTACCAGGAAATTTAAAATAACAAAACTGAGAGTCGAACTGCTATGAGACAATTGCCCTGGATCGGAGCAGGAAAGCAGAAACTGCATCGGATTTAGAGAGTCCTGGGGGAAGCAGGGCTCCCAATCGGCCTCTGACTTTGGTCATGGGCAAAGACTTAAGCCTCCATTTCTGTTGCTGCAGAATGGGGATCATAATATGCTGTAGACCAAGGTTGCTGGGTAGATCAAATGAGATTTGTGTGCATAATAATATCTATTATATTAATATATAATAGACACACAAATCTCATTTCATATATATTAAATATATTTCTATACATAAATCATCTATGTATATATATATATATATATATATATATATATATATATATACGTACATACACACATTTAAAATGCTTTTGCTGGAGAAAAGAAAGCAGAGTCAGAAGAATAATAAACAAAATGACTCAAAGAACATAAATCAAGCCAACACTGAGAGGCACCAAAAGTCTGCACAGTCAATGTTAGTAATGTACCATTAAAATTAAAGGACATATCCCTCCCTTTGGATCAACCATGAGAAACTGTTTGGGGGAAATATCCTTACTGGGAGGATGTTGCTTTACTGTTTGTTAGGAAGTATCTGCTGTTTCATAACAAAATGGATCAATCAATTTAAAAAATAAAAGCAAAGAAGCCTCACAAACCTTCCAACTCTCTCTATAAATGTCAGCAATTATTATATTATTACTATTCCATGTCCCTGCTGGGGAGCTAACCAGCCTTTGACTATAAATACATCATCAATAGGGGGTTACCATAGCAACGAGGAGGCAGCCGAAGGATGTTATAGGTCAGAGAATGCTGCTGAAGTCACACTTAGGTCATAAAACGTAGAATGCTGGAGCTGGAAAAGAGTCTAGGGAGCATCTAGACCAACCCTCACTTTACACAGGGGGGAACTGAGAGCAAAAGAGGTTAGGAACCTACGTAATCAGGATACTGAGCTAGAATTGAAAGGATCTGTTGTTCAAAATCCAATTTGGGTGGTTTGGTGTAAGGTACAACCTTCCTGGGCCTCAGTTTTCACACCCTAAAATGAGGAGGCTCAATTGCCATCTCTCACTGTCTGTAGGGAAATGGGTCTCCATTTTAAGAGTTTGATATTCAGTTGACTTGTCCAAGGTCACAGGGCAAGTTAGGGGTCTCAACTTCCAAGCCAGGGTTCTTTCTGCTATGTTGCCAATGCTGGTTAAAGGAATTTTTAACCCATGGGAGCAGAGGTAATGGCTGGAGAGTTAAGGAGGTCACAGGATCAGAGATCTGGACCTGGAAGGGACTCCAAAGGGCACAGAGAATGGAACATCCTCACTTTACAGATGAGGAAGCTGAGACCCACAGAGGTTAAGTGATTTACCAGTGCTCTCACACACCTTAAGTAGCAGAGGTGAAATTTGAACACAGGGCCTTGGAGATCAAAACCAGGGTTCTGTTTTAGGAAGGCCACCAACAAAGCCCTTTCAGCCCTACCACACCTCTTTCCCAGGAAAGGAGGCCTTCAGTCCCAGCCCCTGGTGCCCCCAACATCACATTACTACTTCCACTTTTACCACTATCTCTTTAAATGGACATTTGACCAGACTCTAGAAACCTTTTCTTTACGGCAAATCTACCCTTCTAAATGCCCTGCTCCCTCACTGCCCAGCCTTGAGTCTCCCATTCCTCCCCAGCCACCCTAAAGAATAAGCCGAAGCCTTCCCATCCCCACACCCTTCCCCACCTTTCTGGCCCCAAGGTCCCCAGCCTCCCACCTACTCCTCCAGAGCCCCGCCCCAAACTAGGCCCCCTCCCCAAACTAGGCCCCTCCCCAAACTAGACCCCACCCCAAACTAGATCCCGCCCCAAACTAGGCCCCTCCCCAAACTAGACCCTGCTCCAAACTAGGCCCTGCTCCAAACTAGGCCCCTCCCCAAACTAGGCCCCTCCCCAAACTAGACCCCACCCCAAACTAGGCCCTGCTCCAAACTAGCCACCTCCCCAAACTAGGCCCATCCCCAAACTAGACCCCACCCCAAACTACATCCCACCCCAAACTAGGCCCCTCCCCAAATTAGACCCCACCCCAAACTAGACCCCGCCCCAAACTAGACCCCGCCCCAAACTAGGCCGCTCCCCAAACTAGGCCCCTCCCCAAACTAGACCCCACCCCAAACTAGACCCCGCCCCAAACTAGACCCCGCCCCAAACTAGGCCGCTCCCCAAACTAGGCCCCTCCCCAAACTAGGCCCCTCCCCAAACTAGATCCCACCCCAAACTAGGCCCCTCCTCAAACTAGACCCCACTCCAAACTAGATCCCCCCCCAAACTAGGCCCCGCCCTCTCCTTGCCTTTTCTTTCTCCTTGGAGGTGGAAAAGGCTTGCTGCTTTAGCCCTCCGGAGGAGAGCCACGCCACAGCCACCCCCGGAAGCCTCCCCCAACCGTTTGACTCCACCTCCAGTTGACAAAGAAGTTATTCATGAAAGCCGTAAGTTATTGGCTGCCTCGCCCCACTGCCAGCCAATCAGAAGGAGAGCATTGTGTGACACCTGTAGCCAGCTGGCCTAGCCTTTGTGACGTCTTTAACCACAGCTGAGCAGTACTGCTACGGGTCAGTCAATAAACCATATAATATACATGTAAATAAATATTTAAAGATCAAAATAAAGCGTCTACTATATGCCAGGCACAGTACTAAGCACTGGGGATACAGAAAGGGGCAAAAGACAGTCCCTGCTCTCAGTCTAATCACCTGCATCTACGGATGTGTGGGGGAGGGGGATCAGGAAGGGGAAAAACTGACCAGTGCCCCCTATCCCCTCACTCTTAACACACAGACACACAGACACACACACACACAGAGTCCAGAATTACAGTATTTCGTGATTGAAGGGACCATGGGCAGAGGTAAAACACATGCCAATATAGAAGTCCATTCTACAAAATGCCCCACAAAAGGTCATATGGCTTCTATTCGAATACCTCAGTTCATGAGGAGCTCATCACCTGTGGGAGCACCGTTTTCCACTTTGACCCAGTTCCAACTGTTCAGAAGTTTTTCCTGACACCAAGCAGAAACCTTCTGCCTGCCCTTTCCCCCCATTGCTCTTGGTTCTGTTCTCTGGGACTCAGTAGAACCAGTGTGATCTCTCTTCTACAAGAAGAAATCCCCCAAATTACTTGGAAGGCAGACCTTCAAATATCATCTGCCCACTGAGTCTTCTCTCCTCCAGACTAAACATGGAGTCCTCAGATGGCATATTATCCAGTCCCTTCCCCATCCTAGCCTGTACAAGCTGGCCAGCTTATCAATGTCTTTCTGACACCAAACCAAACGTAATACTTCACCTGTGGTTTGACCTGGACAGAGGACAATAGGACTTTTGCCTGGATGTAATGGGGCAAACCCACCAACCCCAGCCAGTGCATCCAGGAGCCATAGGTCATGGCATAGGGAGACCATGGAAGTTATCAAAGACCAGTTTGCCCTGGAGAAGCCTTATAAAGAGCTGGCATGGGAAAGAGGGGCTATAGGCTTGTTGAGTCTGGCTCCAAGCGGTAGAACCAGGACCAGTGAGTAGAACTTAAGGGGAAATTGAGGCTTGTGGGGCAAGAAGGAATTTCCTAAGGGCTGGCTCCCAGTGAGTCTGGGACTGGGAGTCAAGGTAGAATCAGGTTTGAGACCATGTCAGCCATGCCTACCCTTTCCTCCAATAGGCCCTGTCTCCTATTCTGGATCAATGCCCACCTCTTCTGTAAATAAGTGGTTTCACCAACTCATAGGCCTAGGATAGGAAAGGATTCTGGGCTTCTACACCTGGCTGAAGCTGGGACTTTGGCTTAGCTTGATGAGAAGCTCAGAGTAAGCTCCAAGTAGATACTCCTCTCCTCCTTCTTAGATTACCTTGTACTATTTCTGAGAGCAAGTAAGGTAAACAGAATGTTAAACTTGGGACCAGGAAGCTTGAATTCAAATCTAGCCTCTAACACTTAGCACCCAGGTGACAATAGGAATATTAGCGACCCACCTAAGCCAAGCCTCAGTCTAGCTTCAGTTTTCTAAGTTCCAGGTGAGTTGCTTGGTGTGGAGATTCCCCTAAAATCCAGATCAAAAAGAAATTTGTAAATCCCTGAATGTGTGTTGTACTGCCCACCACTGCCGCCACTGTAGACTTGAGGACAGGGACTGCAGCCAGTTCTTGCTCACCATAAGTGGACTCTGCAGTGGACCTCCCTCACAGAACTCCTTGTGGCCTTGCCCCATCCATGGTTCTATACCCCACCCCACCTCTCAGAGCTCAAGCTGCTTCAGTGCCTGGGACCCCCTCACAGCTGGAGCAGTCTCAGTGCCTGAAGCAGAGGATCTCTGGCTTTAGGTTATACCAGCAGTGATGCTGCTGCTGCTGGTGATGCTGCTGCTGGTAATAATGCTGGTGATGCTGCTTCTGGTAATAATGCTGGTGATGATGCAGTTGCTGGTGACCATGATGCTGCTATGTTGGTGATGCTGCTGCTGATGTGGTGATGATGCTGGTGGTGCTGCTGCTGGTGATGATGCTGTTGCTGGTGACCATGATGCTGCTATGTTGGTGATGCTGGTGATGTTGGTGCTGGTGCTGCTGCTGCTGGTGCTGCAGTGATCTGCCCAGGGTTACATACTAATAAGTGTCTGAGGAAGGATTTAAACTCAGATCTTCCTGACTCCACATTGAGCCCTATATAAGCTCCCTAAGATCTGGGCCTGGTTTCCATTCTTGTCTTTGTAATCTCAATCTGTGGTCTGAGGAGTGACCCAGTAAAGTGCCAAGGGGCTTATCATCAGGCTGAGGAAGTGAGGAGATTATTTTGTGAACTCCAGACACTCTGGAAGCTCACAGGCCAAGACAGAGAGGGGCTTGAGATTTGGGGACAGGGGCAGGCCCCCCACAAAGCGTTGCCTTGAAGTGAGAAGTATTCAACAGTGCTTAGGTCTGTTTGAAATCCCATTCCCTGGTGGCAGGAGCTGGAAAGAGCTGACAGCCATCAGCTTTTTCGCAGCAGATGAGGGAGGAAAAAGAAGGGTTAAGAGCCCAGGACCATCTAGAGGAAAGTGTCGGGCACTGCTTCCTTCCTCCCACCCCATCCTTCCTGCCTCCTAAAGCTTTGACTCTTTTTTCTTTGTAAATTCTGGGGCTAAGAGGAAGAAGAGAAAGATGAAACTGCTTGAAGTCAGCAGGGGGTGCAAGGATCAGGGCTATAGAACTGGAAGGGCCCTTAGAGGCCCTCATTTTACAGCTGAGGAAATTGAGGCCCAGTAAGGGATATTGACTCGCCCAAAGTCACAAAGGCAAGAAGTAGCAGAAGTAGGAATCAAACCCAGACCCTCTAGTATCCACAGTCAGGGCTCTCTGCCTCCTTTGTGGACTTCTTTCAATTCAACTGTCCTTCAAGACCGTTAAGGCCCCACTCATTCAGCTTTCTCCTGTGCCTGCTGGAAACTCACCTGTCTAGGTCAGCTTAGCCAAAGTGAACCCAGATAAAGAGTCAGGAGATCTAGGTTTTAGTCCTGCTTCTAACCACTTGCTAGCTATGTGACCATCAGCAAGTCCTTTCTCCCTCTGGGCCTCAGTTTCCCTACCTGTCAAATCTAGACTATAATCCTGGCTCCATTCTGGCTCAGAGATACATTTTTATCATATGTCATAGGATCATAAATGCAGAACTAGAAAGGACATTAGAAGCTATCTACTCCAACTCTCTCATTTTACAGAGGAAGAAACTGAGGTCCAGAAAGGTGAAGGGACTTTTTCCCCCAAGGCTGAACAGACAGTATACTAAGAAGCAGAACTGAGATGAAATATTCTAAGTGAGAGCTCTCTAGCATACAAGGTCCCTTTTATTAAAAATATTTCTTAAGAGACCAAGAGTAATTCCAGACAAGAATTTAGGACTTCCCTAATACAGACTGAGGTAGCTTTAAAAATCGTAAGAAAAGTTGATTATAAACGCTTCAGAGTTCACAAAATTCCATGCATCTATTGTCTCTATCTGAGCGACAGGTACTCCCAATATCATTTGCACTTTACAAATGGAGAAACTGAGACACAGAGAGGTATAGTGACTTGCCCATGGTCACACAGCTAGAAAGCAGCACAAGCAGATTCAGCACTGCACTTCCTGGAGAGGGTTCTGGGACACTACTCTAGCACTCCACTAGGTGGCAAGACGACACCACCAAAGAAATAGACCAGCCAGGGGCTGTGTGGTGGTTAACTGGACTTTAGTAGTACTTTGGGTAGAAGTGGTCCTAGCAAAGGCATCTTCTTCTGGGAGGGAGTCAATGGAAGGATAAATTTACTAGAAGTCCAGCTCAAGGGAAATGACCCCGACCTCTATGGGGGGCTTGGCTTGGATTGGGTTGGTTGGGTCCTACGGTGGGGCTCTCATTTCTGGCCCCTTGATACCAGGCCATATTTTTGTAGGCTGCTAGGTGGCACAGTGAATAGGGTGCTGGACTTGGAGCTGGGAAGACCTGACTTTGAATCCTCCCTCAGATGCTGTCTAGCTGTGTGAACATGGGCAAGTCATTTAACCTGTCTCAGCCTCAGTTTCTTCTTCTATGAAATGGGGATAGCTAATACACTTACCTCACAGGGTTGTTACAAGCATCAGATGAGATAAACTAAAACACACAAAATGTTTTGCACCTCTCAAAGTGCTATATAAATGCTGGCTATTATTAAGTTGGGCAGTGAAACCCCACTCCCTGCAGCCCAGCACCAACACTCCTGTGTGTAGCCCAAATCAGATTCAAATTAGAATTAGAAAATATTTAACAAAATAAATAAAAATACAATAAAACATAGATAACACTACATTTTAAAACTAAATCAACGTGCGGCCCACAGAGATCCTTATGTATGGACTAATGGCCCCCATTTCTTTTTAAGCTTGATCGTTGGCCCAGAATCTAGTCCATGCTTGGGCAGAGCCAGACAGGGGCTTGGGGAGCTAGTCCCAAGCCAGAGCTCCTCTTTTCTCCAGCCTTTTCTCCATCTATGTCTCTCTGCTCCTGCCATAGCTCTTTCCATCTCTGTGGGCTGGCCTGGTGGGACACTGGGGTGGGAAGGAGGAAGGAACACACAATTCAAATGACTGAACAACAGCAAAAATGAACTTAAGTTTATGTACCTTATTTTATGCATTAAAAGCCATTATTCTAAGAAGTGGTCCATGGGCTTTACCAGTCTGATTGCCCAAGGGGTCCGTGATACAACGACGGTTCAGAACCCCTACCCAAGTGTGTTCACCAGTGGCATGGAAGATCTGCAGCCCAGAGACCAAACCAAAGGATTCCCTCTCAATGGGGTTCTCCACGTGCTGTGTACAGATGACACTGTACTAATCATATGGAGCCCCAGAACCAGAACGTGACAAAAGCCTCACTGCAGTGAACCCCACAGTGACTGGAAAACACTGGTCTAACTATCTGCAATGGACCAAAGTGGAGGAAAATGCACATTACCCAGGTGATGCCACGCAGCTGGACGGAGCCCAATAATTTAGTTATCCGTCTTTGCTGATCTCTTTCTATAATGTTCAGATGTTGGATAAGCATTGTAGAAGGTGACATCTAGAGCTTTCCATTCTTGTTCCATACTATCTGTGGGTGAAGGGCATGGTCTGGGGGACTCTGTGATGCTAACAATTCATGCAGGTAGTTTTTTAGATCTTCCATCTCTGGCATGGCAGTCTTTTGGTAAGAAGGGTGGGAAGGAAGGAATGAAGGAAGGAAGGAAAGAAGGAAGGAAGGAAGGAAGGAAGGAAGGAAGGAAGGAAGGAAGGAAGGGAGGGAGGAAGGAAGGAAGGAAGGAAGGGAGGAAGGAAGTAAGGAAGGAAGGAAGGAAGGAAGGAAGGAAAAAGGAAGGAAGGATAAAAGGAATGGAAGGAAGGAAGGGATGGGAAGGAAAGAAGGAAAAAGGAAGGATAAAAGGAAGGGAAGGGAAGGAAGGATAAAAGGAAGGATAAAAGGAAGGGAAGGAAAGAAAGTAAAGGAAGGAAGGGAAGGAGGAAGGGAAGGAATGAAGAAAAGGGAAGAAGGGAGGAAGGATAAAAGGAAGGAAAGGAAGGAAAGGAAGAAGGAAGATAAAGACGAAGGAAGGAAAGAAGGAAGGAAGGAAAGAAGGAAGGAAGGAAGGATTTATTAAGTACCTACTATGTTCCAGGCACTGCACTAGGTATTTTACAAATATTATCTCATTTGACCCTCATAAAAAACCTGGGGGAGGTAGATGCTGTTATTATCATCCCATTTTACAGTTGATGAAACTGAAGCAAACAGAGGTTACATGACTTGCCCAGGGTCACATAGCTCAGAAGTGCCTGAGGTTGGATTTGACCTCAGGTCTTCCCTGATTCTGGGCCCAGTGCTCTTCCCACTGCAGCAGCTAGCTGCCTTTGGAGTAGGTCAGGGGCTGTTGAGGTGCATTCTGGGTAGGGCTCCTCCAGCACACAGTAGTCTCTGGGCTGAATTTTTGCTTCAAACAACCCTTCCTTTCTGCAGATCCTGAATAGTCACCAGAGTGGAGCTTTTGTGACTCTCCCAGCATATGAGGACAGAGAGTTCTTGTTGTGGTCTCTGCTGCCACTGTCTTCTAGTTTCCTGAAAACTTCATGGCAGCACAGGTACTCAGGGTAGCCAGGCAGCAAGCCCCAGCTCATTGCCTACAGTCTCCTGCTATTACCTTCAGTAGGCCGGGGTTGGTCCCAAGCAACAATGACTCACCAGAGACATTTGCCAAGTCTGGACAAACCAGTGCCAAGGTGTCCACCATCTCGTTTACATTCATGACTTTATAGGTCATCCTCTTCACTTTGGGTACAGAATTCTAACCTAAACACAAAGTAGTCCCAGAATTGAGTAGGAGAAAGCAATCCAGCTGGATCTCATTTGGGAAATTTCCCTGCTTTCAGTGATCCTAAGCTGCTTCCTGCTGCAAATCCATCTCTTTAACACCAGTATTCTCCTGGCACTGCTCTGGGGCCAAGAATCATGGAACAACACAATCCTGACATAATAAAAAAGACAAGTAGCCCGAAGGGCAATGGGGAAAAGTCTGGTAGATGGGAACACACTCTGTGGCAGAGGTTCAGAGGTGGCTTCTTCACAAGAGTAGTTCAAGCAACATCACCCAGGCCACGCATGTTTTGTCCCTACCAAGCCCAATCTGCTTCCTTCCCATTGGACTCAGTGGTGCTAACACTCTCCATAGCTCCTTTGCACTCCCAACAAAACTCATTTTCCCTGATTTTTGACAGAGATGCAAGAGATTTTTAGGAAACCTTGAAACCTAAAAAAAAATGAAGCTCAAAATAAAAAACCTTTTTACAATTAAAAATAAAATGACGGAATAGTGACCAACTAAACCAACTCAGAAGGCAGACAACAGATGGAAAACCTATGCACTAGAACTTATGCCAACCATGGGATAGTGAAAGAACCTGAGGTAGGCCAACAGGGCATTGAAGAGATCATCTGGGGAGGGATGGCAAAGCAAGGACAATTGCTGCACAGGATGAAAAGACATCACGACCTTCACTGGTGAAGGGAAAACCCAAGCTGGGAAGATCAGGGATGGCTGGTTGGCTGGAAGAATGAAAGAAGGAATGAAAAAGCAAATATTAAGTGCTTACTATTTGCGCTAAGCTCTGTGCTAAGGATAGGGATACAAACAGAAAAATGAGGCAGTCTTTGATCTTGAGAAGCTCCCACTTTAGCAGGGAGAGACAATACATAGTAGCGTATGGCTTCATGGCAGATTGCAAAGCCTGGGATCATTACGATGCAGCTATATGGACCTATTGAAATATCTAAGTAAATTAGGGAAGTTAGAAATACACATGCTACTTTTTTTGGTGGGGGGTAGTATTCTTTGTATAGATCTGAAAATTTTTTGTTAAATCAGATGATAGAACATATGCAAAGTACTCTGAGTACCTTAAAATCATTATAAATGTTAGCTATTTTACTATTATTATTAGCTTAGGCACATAAGGATGTATTGTGTAACTTGGTATACTTATGAAATGATCACATCTGGTTTATTAAAAGTATAGTTTATTCAGATACTAATTCTACATCGACTCTCGAAATTGGCTGTGAAATGATGAATCATTTGTTTTATTTTTTAATGATTATTCCACCTTTATGTCATATTCCCAGATCCTTTACCAATGTTACATAAAACAAACAAAAAACCCAAACAAGCAAACAAATGAAATCAGAATGACTAATGTTAGCGAACAGAGAAATGAATAAAGTAAATCTAGCATCCATCAGCATAGATTACAGCAAAAAACCAATGCTGTAAAAAACCAAAGAAAATTGCTAGCAAATAGTATGTATCATACTCTTTCAAATCAGTAAACCATGTTACTGCATACAATGCCATGTACAACATTGTAAGGTAAAGAAATGCAAGTTCTCTTTGAATATTGTGGATGGATAATGGTTTTGTAATAGCTATGCTTCTACTAAGCTATTATAGGGTGGGTCAGGAAGACATTTATGGATTCTGGGGGTGATGTATAGCATAATTCTTTGATTGGGATAATGGTTACTATGGTCAAAATAGAAAAAAGTTGAACACAAAAGTACAAGACAAAGGCAAGTAAGACTTCTCATATAACTTAGCAACATTTAGATGGAAATTAGATTTAAATGCAGTCCACTCTGCTCCCAAATCTTGATTGCTTGATGCAATTTCTGATGAAAGAATACTCAGAAGGTGTCTTCTTAAACAACAAACCTATTTTTAGTGGCAGAGCCACTCTTAGTAGCTACCTCTGCATCGGCCTGATAACCGGTGACTAGCTTTGGAGGAAGTCCTAACCTTGCCTTGCATACCTCCCCTATATGTGTAACAGCATCTCTGTTTTCTCAGAGATCATCTGTTTTCAGTAGTCCGTATTGCTATCTTATTGCCTTTAGCTCTGACATTCGCAACAGCTCCATATACAACTTCACCGTAGTCTTCAAATGATACTCCCCAAGAAGACACAGCAGCATCTCTTGCCAAAAGCAATGGAGGTCACTTTGTCTCTGCTGTTTGTTTAATGTAATTAGCCATCGTCATCCTCGTTTGTTGTGGGGTTTTTTTGGTCTTCCCACATAGGCTTGATCCCATCCTTAAAAAGTGAGCATTGAAAGCCAGCTGGACATGGTTGTCTAAAGGCCAAAAGTCCCCAACAGTATCAAACTTAGAGATCAGATGAAGGTTTGCTTGCCAAATTTTGCTCCTATCATTTTCCCAAAATCAGAGTGCCCATCTGTTCCATAGTGGATACTTACTATAGCATTCAGGGGTGGCAACCTCCTGGATCATTTCACTTTTTCCTTCTTCTATAAGTTGGGTGTGGTGGTGTTGGTCTCCAGGTCCACAGTCACCATCTTAGATCGATCTAATGAATTGTTTATATAACTGCGAGGGGTTGAGCCTCTCCTAGCCTGGCCAGTTTAGGAGAAAAAGCACAGAAAAGAACATTCCGACATTTTATAGGAACCTGTTTTGTAAAGATCTTAGCAATGGCAAGACTGAGTGCTAGCTGCTGGTCTCCTGGAGAGTGGGCTCAGGAGCCATTGAGTGATAAGCAACGTTCTTAGTATTGAAGGCATATGGCCCGTTTCCAGTTCATGTCCCCTGATTGGAGAGAATGGAGTCTTGGGTCTTGCACAAGCCATGATGTGCTCTGTTGGAGGTCAGTAAGTGTAGAGCTGATAATGCCATATAAAGAAACTGGCTCTCCTGCTAGCAGGCACTGCCAGGGACAATGGTTTCTGGAAAACCATTCATTACACTTATTCTTAATTAAAATAATCCTCTGGCCAGCGGGAACCAGGGTTTCAGGACACAGAAGACTGGAAATTAGGATGCTGCTTCAGAGAGGCCTGTGAGTTTCTTGGGTAGACAGTAATTCTGCCTATAACATTCAAAGCATTTTCATCACAATAAGTCATTTATGTGGGATGTCCCAAAAGTCTTAGTGCAGCTTTAAGCTTAAGCTTAAAGGGATAGGAACACAAAGAGAAAAGTAAGACAGTCCCGATCTTGGGCACTAAGCTTAAGCTTAAGGCTGCACTAAGACTTTTGGGACATCCTCCATAGCACTTTAAAGTCTATGACTATGGGAAGTAGGTACTAGTTAAGGGTTCCCTACCTTTCCTTGTGTCCCGAATCCTTTTGGCAAGCTAGGAAAGCCTAGGGGACCCTTCTCAGAATAATGTTTTCAAATGCCTAAGATAAAATATGCGATATTTTAAAAGGAAACCAATTCTGTTGAAATATAGGTATCAAAATATTTTTGGATATGTTCACAGACCCTAGGTCCTCGACTAAAGGTACTATTAGCCCTACTTTACAATGGAGTCCTTTAAAGCTCAGGGGGATACTGTATATGCACATACCGCCCCAGTCCTAGAGTTCAAGCCCGAGTGTCTGCCAACTCCAAGACTGACCCTGGGGCCAGCTGCAAACAGACTTTTTAGAGAGTACAAATGGGAATCCATCTGCAGACTCAGCACAGGGGAAGGATAATAGCTAACAGATAGTGCTTTTAAGTTTGCAAAATGCTTTATGAACATTATTGCATTTGAACTCAGGCATTATCACGCCTCTTTTACAGATGAGAAAATTGAGGCACAGACAAATGACCGGACCGGTCACACAGCAAGAAAGTATCAGAGGCAGGATTTGAACCCAGGTCTTCTGACCCCAAATCCAGCATTCTGACCACTATACCAAAAGAGAAAGAAGAACACAAGAGGGAGAACATTCAGTTGCTTTTCAGTCATTATCCCATTGGGGGTTTTCTTGGCAAAGATGCTAGAGCGGTTTGCCATTTCCTTCTCCAGCTCATTTTACAGATGAGGAAACTGAGGCAAACAGAGTGAAGTGACTTGCTCAGAGTCACACAGCTGATAAGTGTCTGAGGCCAGATTTGAACTCAGGAAGGTGAGTCTTCCTGACTCCG
The DNA here is from genome assembly GCF_011100635.1 of Trichosurus vulpecula. Lineage (NCBI taxonomy): Eukaryota > Metazoa > Chordata > Mammalia > Diprotodontia > Phalangeridae > Trichosurus > Trichosurus vulpecula. The sequence continues at coordinate 28,675,356 of NC_050582.1, forward strand.
GGCCTGGCACTCTATCCGCTATAGCACCACGTAGCAGGAAATTCTGGGGCTCCTGGTGTAACATCAGAAGTTTCTTTCTTTGGAACATTACTTTAAAGGAGGTACTCTCAAATGAATTTTTAATATTAACAACCCGTTATATAGTACATGTTTTTTAATGAGGATTTTAGTTAAGAACATCAAGTCATGCTTCCTTGAAATTAGAATCCTAGGATCTTAGATGTGGAACTGGAAGGAAACTTAGAAGTCATCATGTTTATTCTACAGAGAAATGCAGGGACTTGGCCAGGGTCCTACAGGTGGCAAGGAGCAGGGCTAGGGTTTGAACTCTGATCCCATGGCTCCAAATTCAGTGCTCTTCTCAAGGAAAAGAGCTGAGAGGAAGAAGACCCTATTTAGAAGCTGGGCAGCTCTGGGCCTCAGCTTCCCCGTCTGTAAAATGGGTAGGTTGGACAAAGTCATCTAATTGAGGTCCTTCCAGCTCTGCCATATGAGACAGAGCACAAACAACACCTAATGATCAGAATCTGTGTTCATCCACTAAGTGAAGGAAAGGTGGCATGGGGGCCTGCGGGGTCCAAAATCCCAGGCAGCTATAGCATACAGTAGTGGTTCTCATCTTTTACTTCACATTAAACTTCATAGGATCACAGGTCTAAAGCTGGGAGGGACCTTAAAGGCCACTTAATACACACCCTCATTTTATAAATGAGGAAACTGAGGCCCAGAGAGGTTAAGGGACTTGCCCAAGGTCACATAGTAAGGAGTACAAGCAGGATTTGAACCCAGGTCTTCTGACTCCAAATGTAGTATGCTCACTACTGCACACTGCCTCTCACAGTGTCATGGAAACTTCAGCAGAACCCCTGCAGTAGACTCTTTTAATGTTATTTTTTGAAATCCCTTCCGCTACTCCTACTACCAAATGATTTTAAGGCCAATTTTTTAGAAAGCCTACTGCGTAATAGACTTGTTTCTTTGACTGGCTTCCAACAAAGAAAGCACACACTTAGGAGAGTGGTTCTCTCTGCACCCCCTTTCATCTCTTTCAGGCTCTGGCTTTTTATTTCGAAGTTATTGGTTAGAGCATGAAAAGGAGGCTCTCTGAGAATCATGGGTATTTTCCTCCTCAAGCTGACCCTCTCCAGGCACAGTGGAGGGGGCCACAGGGCCCAGACTGTGGGAACTGGTTCTTTTACCATTTGAGGTATGCCCGAGATGACCCCAAATCCCCAAACATCTTTGAGCCCTGGATAGGCGGCAGCAGAGGAGGCTTCAGGACTGGCCTCAGCTGAGCGATACTGGCCTGATCCCTCCAACTGAGGCCAGAAACAGTTTCTGTTGGTGGTAGAGGCCCATAGAGATGCCAATAGGGAGAGAGGGCATGGCCCCTATTGCTCAGGTCTCACCTGGAGCAAGGCCTGGTTTGCCCCACAATGATGATGCCAGAACTCTAGGATATCCTGGCAGCCGATGGCTAGTACAGAGAATAGATAACACTGGACTTGAAGTCCAAGAAGGACCTAGGTTTGCATCTTACCTTTTACACTTGCTCCTGGTGAGATCCCAGGCAAGGCACAAGATCATAGATTCAGAGTTAGAAGAGACCTCAAAGATGGAGTCTCCATCTAGTTCACCCACTTTTCTATAGAGATGAGGAAACTGAGGCCCACAGAGCTCAACTTCCTCATTTCCAAAATGGGGACAATTATACTGCACCCAGTGGGTGCTTGTGAGGCCCAAAACAATCCATCTATGTAAATGTATTTTGTGCACCCTAAAGCTGCTAGGTGGCACTGCAGTAGATAGAGCTCCAGGCCTGGAGTCAGGAAGACCTGAGTTCAAATTCCGCCTCAGACACTAGTTGGGGGACCTTGGGCAAGTCACCTCACCCTGTTTGCCTCAGTTTCCACATCTGTAAAATGAGCCAGAGAAGGAAATGGCAGACCATTCTAGTATCTTTGCCAAGAAAACCCCAAATGGGGTCACAGAGAGTCGGATACAACTGAAATGACTGCGGAACGACAACAAAGCGCTATAAAGATCTCTCTTGTTGTTACCTGTCCCCACCTGGCCAAGTTGGATGCATGTAGAGTATGGTAAAGGTTGTTTCCAAAGGACTTTGCAAGTGCTGCTGGGCTGGGCTGGGACAAGGCCCCTTTGGCTGGCTTCCCAAGCCTGGCTACCCAAGGATTTGGAGGGAGGGGGACTTCTGAGATCCAACTGAGAGGTCCCCCATGTGGGAATTCACCAGTTAGGGGGAGGAGCCTAATGGTCTGCTTACTGGCACAAGTGCAAGGCCCCCCTCCGTCTCCGAGATAATGGGCCACTTTTTCTAGCCTAGGTTCTCTTCTCAAATCTCTGGTACCAGATCCTGCTGCTGCAGTGTCCAAGGGAAGGACAGGCACTGACCTGATGGGACAAGTGGATGGATCCTGTGTTCCTCGGATTTCCTGGGTCAAGCCTAGTGCTGCTGGGACATCGGATCCCTTTTTATGAACATAGATGGCTGTTAAAAGCCTCTGCTGAAAGAGTACTAAGTTATAAGACTGGTAGAGATGTTTCCATTCTTTTTTTGAAGTGTAACCAATTTAGCTGCCTAGCTGGGGGAGGTGGGGGGGCCTCATAATCAGCCAGGATTTCACGGAGGAGTAGTAAAGGTGCAAGGGAATTCCCATGACACTTCCATTTGATATACTAAATGCAGTTTCTGGAGATGGAAGTTTTCTTTTCGAAACCATTTTAAAAGTTGCTTAAAATAAAGGTGTTAAATGTTGATGCAAACAGCAAAATGTGTGCTAACAAGCCGTCTGTGCGCTATCATCTGGGTACTTTGTTTTCTGCTGCGTTTAGTCAAACTGTGGCTGAAATCAAAGCTCTTGCTTGACACTCAACTCCATCAATTTTTGAGAAATGAGGTGACTGGTTTATCATAGTATATAACTGGGAGCATAGATGGCCCATTACTGATGGAGCTTAGGACAGAAGAAAAAAGCATTGGACTTTAAATCACAAGACTTAGCTTCAAGTCCCCATTCTGCCATTTGCTCACAGGCTCCTCAGTTTTCTCATCTGTAGAATGGGAGCACAATGACTTACCCTTACCTATGCCTCCCAGTTATTTTAGGGGTGCTTTGTGTGAAGTAGCAGAAACTGCTCCAGATTTGGAGTCTGGGGGCTCAGGGTGAAATCCCAGCCTCGTGTCACCTTGGGAAAGTCACTTCCCTTCTCTGGGTAGCCGGTTTGGCGTCTTTTGTAAAATGTCAGGGTTAGACATGTTAGAAAATGTCCCTTCCAGCCCTACAGCTGTGACCCTATAAGATGGGAAGCATCATGCCAGTGTGAGCTGAGAGGTAGTGAGTATGGTGTTAGTGGATAGATGGATGTCAAGTCAAGCCTCTGATACATACTAGCTGGGTGACCTTGGACAAGTCATTGAATTTTTCAGTAACCCAGGCAATTCTGCAAGCTTATAAATTACAGAAGAAGGAAGGAAGGAAGGAAGGAAGGAAGGAAGGAAGGAAGGAAGGAAGGAAGGAAGGAAGGAAGGAGGAAGGAAAGGAGGAAGAGAGGGAGGATTTACTAAACACCTACTATATGCAAGGCAACATGCTAAGTACTTTACAAATATTACTTCAATTGATCCTCACAACAGTTCTGGGAGGTAGGTATTATTATTGTCTCCATTTTGCAGATGAGGAAACTGAGGTAGACAGAGGCTGAGTTACCCAAGGTCACACATCTAGTAAGTGTTTGAGACCTGATTTGTACTTAGGTCTTCCTGACTTCAGGCCTGGCATTTTATCCACTGTGCCACCTAGTCGACATATACTGGTAGAGAGAGTTGCCACACTGAGTTTCCCACACGGATAAAAATCACATATCTAGACCTCAACTCACCACTGGAACTCTTCAGTGTTTTGAAGTAATAGTTTATTTCTCCTATTTAATATCCCCCCCTCACCTCTAGGGCACTTGGATGCATTTAGCATGGCAGACCAGTAAGAGAGAATTCTTGCTGGAGTGGGTGGAACTTGGAGGAGGAAAGGCCAGAGGAGCATGTACCTGATATCAAATGGTCTTGGGGTTAACTCCTGTTTGGGCCCATCCTCAGGAGGGACTGAATCCTTGAACTTCACGCTGTTTTGGCCTTTGAGCGCCACTTTGTAGTAAGTCGTAGGAGAAACCACCAGAGGGTTACCAGTGACCTTAGAGAGCCTGTGGGCCACCAGGGCCTGCTAAGCCCAAGAGAGCAGACAGGATTCACCTCAGGTTGGGCAAGGAGACAGTGGCTGACTCCCAGGCTGGTGCCACCTTGCGTTGCAGAGGCCCAGATGGATGCCTGGGGCTGAACCTGCCATCCTCCTTAGGATTCCAGCTTCTAGCCATTTACTTACCAGACATCCCCACACTGCACTTTGGTAATTGATTCGTATAAATTCATGTATTGATCCCGGACCACCAGAGTTGAAAGAGCCCCAGGGTACAGCTCGTCCAAGTCTCGTGAGCAGTTTTCCAGTCTCAGGACCCCATGGTGGGGTCTGTTTGCTGGGAGCCCAAGGAACAAAGGGTTACCCTGCCCCCTGGCTTGCGGAGGCATGAAGGCTCCTCCTAACTGTGGGGCCAACAAAAGATGCTGGCACATTCTGTTGGGGGGCCTGGTGGTCCCTAACGTGTCACTGTGTCCTCTACTAAACTGCTCCTTGCGGCAGGGCCAGCCCTTGGCCCAAGTGGGAAGTCAGTCAAGTTGATCTTTGGTCCCCTCATCTCCCGAATCTAGATCCGGGCTTCTCATGCTAACAATAACAGCCCATACTTTGTAGCACTTTCACATTCTATAGGCTTAGCAAGAGTTTTATGTGTATGATCTAGTGTGTTTCTTCCATCATAGTGGATAGCAATCGGCTACACATTCACCTAAGCCTGCAAGGTCTTTGTGGTAGGGAGAGCCTTCTCCTTGTGAGGCTCTGAAATCCTCCCCCCTTCCCCCACCCCCAGCTGGATGACTAGAAATAATTACAGGATCATAGGCCCTAGGACTGGAAGGGACCTCAGAGGCCATCTAATCTAACCCATTCATTTTACAGAGTCACCTAGGTACAGAGGTCGTGCAGTGGTTAGAGCACTGCACCTGGAGTCAGGAAGAAGCCAGGATTTGAACCCCGAGCCTCTGACTCCAAAGGCAGCACCCTTTCCACTACACCACACTGCCTCCAACCAGCCCTACCTGGCTTCCTCTTGAGCCACAACTGACCAATGCTGTGATTTTTGACATCTCTCACCTTCTTGGGCCTCAGTTTCCTTTGATGTACTATGAGGTATTTAGAGTATCCACTCTCTAAGGTTCTTCCAGTTCCAACAGTTCTCTGATTTTTTTAGAGCAGCCAGTCTAAATACATGGCGCTCTAAAGAATTAATTAACACTAGGGCTAGGAACAGGGCCCGGGATTTCCTAGGTGTGGGGAACACTCCGATGAGGAAACCTCAAACGATGCAGGCCAGCACCGTCTCTGCAGCCCATAACCTTAGACGTGGCATGGGGCTCTGAGGGGTCAAGTGTCTTTTTCAGCCATGCACCAAAAGTCAGTAGGCATCAGAATCAGAACTTGAATCCAGATCTTCTTGGTTCCAAAGTCAGCTCTCCATCCATTAAGCCATAGCTTACAATTACATACGGTAGCACTTTATATACATTATCTAATGCCCCAAGAGCACCTGTCCCCACCTTTTCATCCCAGTTTATCTGAGCAACCTCAGAAAACTCCAAACCAGAAGGCATTTTGAGGAATTTTTTCTTTATTGTCATCTTCCAAAATACTCTACACATCTTGTTAAAGCACGTCAGCACAACAAATCACAGCTGGTGATAGGAAAGACCACGTGTACATAGAAAAGAGCAGAAAAAAGTCTTAGCTGACTGTCCTCATAGGCCACTCCCCCTCCATTACAAAATACTTCAAAGAACAATTACAAAGGTATCTGTTCGATATCATAGAAAACCAAATGAAAATTCACCTGGAAGGCCAAGGTTTTACATGGAATGTTTCGATATATACAAGTTGGCTTACTCAAATCCTGATGGATCACCAGCTTGGGTCAACTGAGTTTGAGATTTTTGTACAAAGATTCTCCAAGTGAACAGCTGACTTCGATTTCAGAGGTCTAGAATTATGTGGCAAACCAATGAGGCTTCAGGCCCCTGGGAGCTTGGAGTCCCAGATCTGGCAGAAAAATACTATGAAGGTAAGATGATAAGCCAAGTAAAATCTTAAACCGTTGGTGAAGTCCCAAAGGAGAAGAAGGAAGAAGCTTTAGGCTGCTGCCCACTCCTGCCCCCAAGCTACCCAAAGTGGAGCTCATTCCGGTTTTTCCAGAGAGATGACTTCAACAGAATTCCAGGGCATGCCCTCAAAACCCACCACAGAAGTAAAGACTGGACATGAAAAATGTACCTGAAGAAAATCATTTAGACACTAAGTGTCTAAACTACTGGGCTGTTCCCACAAGTGGGATGGTGACTTTCAGCACGCCATGAGAGCAGCTGCTCTTGTGGTGAGTCTTTGGATTCCCTGGCCCACTGCTGCTTGAGCTGACCAACCTCAGTCTGGGCCTTCAAAAGCCCTTGGTCTGACATACTACCAATGGGCCACTTCAAATGGATTGTTTGTCAACGGGGACGGAAGGAGGAGGGGAAGGGGGTCAGTTATGGGAAAGAGAACCTCCCCAATGTTATTCCACCCTTCCATTCATTCAACAAGCATTTATTTGGTGGCCACTAGGCGCTTGGTGATAGGGAGATGGAGACAAAAATGCTTGTCTCGTCCATGCTACTGGACTAGAACAGATCTCGTCTTTTTTGCCATTGTCTTCTTCTAGATGCTACCACTAATCAATAAAACCACAAGGATTGATTATTCACCCACCAGTAGAGAAGGCAGGCCTGGGACTAAGACAAAAGAGAAACGAAACTGCCATCTCTGCTGGGTGACAAGAGATATCCTCACCACATAGAAGAAAAAGTGTCACTTGGTATTCCAATCCCAGTGTCTGATTTTGAGAATTGTGTCCAGTAGGCCCTGAACAGAAATAAGGGCAGTTCGGCTGAACGACATCCAACCTACATGAGGCCAAGGAGCCTAAAGCAGGTGGTTTCTGGCACTGAAGGGCCTAGTGCTTTCTGGGCGCCAAGTCTCCCGTTTTCTCTCTTTGCTCCACCTAAGCTTGCTTTTCTAGAGGCGGACGAGGGGAGGAAGGGAATGGGCCTGACCTGACCTTTGACAGCCCTTCTCTGAGTGCTAGGCAGGCTCTGGGTGCTGAGGACACGGTTCAGTTTCCTTAGCTCCATCTGACACCAAATATGGTCCATGAAGAATGGAGAAAGAAGGAACAATAAATACTAGACCCAAGCTAGCGCCAGCTACGGTGTTAATTTTAAGATTTCCCTAACGGAACTATGGTTTTAAATAATCATTTTAGCTCTGAAATTATCTGCAAAGTTACCACAAGCTTCCTATATAAGTTTCTAAATCACATCAAAGATACAAATACATCTAGCATAGACAAATATAAGCTGTAGTTCCCATTTTTGCTGTTGTGGCCTCTCTCCCCTCCCTCCTCCACTGCCCCCAATGCTTTATTCTGTCAATGAAAGAAAAGTGAATGCTGAACATGAACGTGCATGGTGCAGGCTGGGCATACTGGCATAACTCTAGAGCAGTGGTGGGGAACCTGCGGCCTCGAGGCCACATGTGGCCTTTTAGGTCCTCAGGTGTGGCCTTTTGACTGAGTCCAAGTTTTACAGAACAAATCCTTTTAAAGCGATTTGTTCTGTGAAGTTTGGGCTCAATCAAAAAGCTGCCCTCGAGGACCTAGAGCGCCACATGTGGCTTCAAGGCCACAGGGTCCCCACTGCTGCTCTAGAGCAAGAAGGCCACATAGTCCCATCCCTCTATTTTCTAGAGGAGGAACGTGAGGCACAGAGAGGCAAAGCGATCTAGCCCAAGGTGACGCTGGGAGTGCTGGAAATGGAATCTGAACCTGGGTTCTCTGACTGGCCAGCTAGTGCTCATTTATACTCTAGTATGATACATGCTCTCTGCACACCCACTCCCGCACCCCCACCCACACCCCCCATGAGCTGCACATTAAATCCACAAATGGCCACATTAACTGGACCATTCTCCATGTTTCCCTTCCTCTTTGTTTCTGTCTTTGAAAGCATCAGACCATATCTCGGGGCTCCAACCTGGTGGTCTCCATCAGTTGGCCATACTTCCATGGCCTGTGCTTTTTATGAGGCAGACAACAAGTAACGTCTTGGAAAACTCTCCACCTCTCCTGTTTTTTTTTCTGATTGGGGAACCATGGTGGCTGCCTTTGTGCCAGTCGAGTATAGCACCTATAGAATGTGAGCAGGTGGCAGAAAACTGCCTTGGTAAGATTAGAGAAAGCTTTTAAGCTCAAGCTGTGGCCTCTGTTGTTCACAGCTAACTATAAGCAGCCCACCTGTGACCATCAGTGGGGGGCAGTCAACCTTCACTACCACGCCAAATTCCATTGAGTGGGAAAAGGTTGACATGGAACAGGTTCAATGGGGCCCACAAGCTCAGCACTGAAACTGGACCCTTGCCTTAGAGCAAATCAAACTCATGGTAGACAGTAGGGCCTAGCCAGAGGCACTTATTCAGTGGGGTAGCTGAGAGAAATGGCCCATCATTCCTCCAGCCCTTTATCTCCTATGGCAACTAAAAGACAATCTTTTGGAAACATGGCCTTGCCCAATATATCAGCATTCCCATGCTTTTCTTAAATGGCCTGACTTGTCATAGCTAAAAAGAAATGAGAATGCCAAAGACTCAAATTCCACCGCCACTTGTACTTGGCTGTGAGGCCCTGAACAGGTAATTTTCTCTTTGCCTTGGTTTCCTCATTGGTCAACTGGGAATGGTGAAAATGGGCACATCTAGGAAAAAATAGCTAAGACACTTCGGTGGGGGGTGGTGGATGGTATAATCATGCCCTTCAAAAATAAATAAAAGTGAGACAACCCGAGAGCCCAGGTAGCCCCATTTCTGTAATAAAACTCCAAAGTTTTCACATGCATCTATTTCTTTTCTAGTTCTGTGAACTAATTATGGCAGGCATTTTTGTGCCCATTTTCTACATGGGGAAAACATGACATGGAGAAATGAGGTGATTTTGCAAAATTCGATGGGCTATAGAGCTGGGGATAAGCATTTCAGGCTTTTGAAGTATTACCTGAGGTTATTTCCACTTTTCCTTGCCCTTTAAAGGGAGGGTGAAAAAAACAGGCCTAACTGTAAGCCTTTCTTCTGTTGCAGACGATACTTGACTTGACCTTCTGAGTTCTCTCCACTCTCGTCAGAATGCCTCAGAGCCGCCAATATCCCCCTACTTAGGAGAGCCTCTGATGTCCAACACAGCTCCTTGGAATGGGGTCCCGGGCAAGCCCAATAACTGACATGACTGTCTGCTACTGCCACAACAAGGAAGGCAATACATGTACAAGGGCTATTTTTATATAATCCGATTTTTTGGAAACCTCCATTTCTATTCTCTTCTATGTGACTTGCCAAAAAAGGGATATCTCCTAGCTTAGTTTCCCAAAGGTCTTCGGTGTTTCAGAACTTCCATTATTTAGATCCAGCTTTTTATTCTCTGTGAACTAGCTGCACTATAGTCATAGGGAGCTTGGGATAAGCTGGGCCTAAGTCTCCCATTTTGCAAAGGAGGCAACAGATTCAGGGAGGTTGACTTACCCAAGGTCATGTGGTACTAAGAGGGAGCTGGATTTGAACCTAAGTCATCATGAGCCATGATGCCAGCCTGTGACCTGGGCAGGCCAACACTGGCCATCTGCACTGCATGGGGTGCTAGGTATCTTAGTTTAGTCTTCTTCTCTTTCCTCCTGCTCCTTAACAGATGCCACTTCCTGTCAGCCATACTCACTGCTCCCCTGTCCCCAAAAAGGGTACATGCCATTGGCTGTATCGTTCCCAGGAATGGCCAATGGTTATGACAAAGTATAGTTGGTGCTTTTCCCAGCGGCAAGATTGCAGGATTTGAAGGCAAAGGACTTGAATTCAAGTCCCACCTTTGCCACTTACTACCTATGTGACCTTGGGCAAGTTCCTTAACACCTCCAGGCCTCGGTTTCCTCATTTGTAAAATGAGGCATCTGTCTCTTAGAACAAAGTAGATGTGGGACCAGATGGGGTGGGAGGAACGTCCCTGTCATCACTCTGGGCAGTGTCAGCTAAGAAAGCTGCAGTAGCACGATACCAACAGTGGTCTCACATGGACCAGTTAGAGATGTTGCCAAACTCTCAGGGCTCCCATGGCCCAACAAGGATCGGAGGAGGTACCATTTCTGCCAAGGCTGAGTTTAACTTTTAAATCACCCTGTGGAGGCCATTCTCAAATATGCCCCCTGCTACTTCCCCCTTGAGACCAGCTTGATTCAATGGGAAGGGATGGAAGAAGGGACTCCTCATCATGGAAGACAGCCCTATAACTCTTCCTCAATTTCTCTCATGTTGAATTTCTCTAGTACAACACTGGGTTTTATCTCCTTTGTGGCACAGGACCACTGGGCCCTGTGGCAGTAGCAAGAGCTGGGTAGGCTACCATACAAATTTCTGCTGTTTGTGCTCTCCATGGCAGGAAGGGGAATTGATTTGGGTCTCTTGAACCTTTTCTCAGGTTACAGATTTTGAAGGAAGTAAGATGCCAGCAAGTGAAGCAATCCCAGCTGGGCATGCTGTGTACTTCCCAAAGCACAGACTCTGCCGCTTTTGCTCACTGCACAGGTACACAGGGGCTGCCTTCCTTGGCCATGTTTGAGCTTTCCCCTCTCTGAGCCATGCACTCCTGATGAATGCTCCCAGGACAAGCCCACTCTAATACAACCCCAGAATTTGGAGAACACTTCAGGTTTGCAAAGTGCTTTAGCACCTCATTTGACCACTACACCACCTCTGGCAAGTAGGTGCTCTTATCCCCACTTTCTAGATTAGGAAACAGAGGCTTAGAGGTTAACTGACTGGACTGCATGGCTAGTAAAGTGACTGAGGCAGAATTTAAACTCAGGACTTCTAGACTCCAGGGCCAGCCCTATCCACTATACTACCCAGCTGCCTCAGAACCATATCCAGCAAAGCGTTCCAAGTCACAAGGCCTGGTTTCTGGTCCTGACTCTGTCACTAACCAGCCATGTTAGAAAACTTGCTACTTTTCCTTTCCTACTTGCTACTTTTTTGCCTCAATCTTCTTATCTGTAAAATGGAACTAATTGTGCTCAGCCTGCTTACCTTAGAGCTGGAGTGAAGATCAAGGAAGAGAATGCTCATTCAAGGTCTCTGAAGACCATAGACCACTCTCCAGATGTCAGTTATTAGGACTTAGAGGAGAAGGAAAGATCTGGGCTTAAACTCTCTGCCTCAAGGCCTTACTGGTCACATGACCCTGGGAAAGTCACCCAGCCTCTCTGAGGGTAAAACAAAGACGATACATTACTTGCCTCCCAAGGCTTCTCCCCAGTTCACAATCAAGGAGTAGGCCTCCTTCGAGGGCCCCAGACTTTGGCCCACATTCCCAATACCAGTTTCCCATCGGCCCGGTCTATCCACTGACGCCATCGCAACATTCTAGACAAGCGATTAAATGTCCCTTCTCTACTTCCAGTAATGGTATTGTTTTATGAATTCAGCATCAAATACAATTACTTCTTTATGCAGATTTACAAACAGCAGAAGCATTCTTTTAATAACATTGGTTGCGTGAATTGGTTGCACACTATGCAATCACTTCAGAAAGAGCAATCCATTTTCTTTTGCAAATACATTAACAGTGGGAACACTGGATAACAATGTCCACCGAAGAACAACTGTGTCAATTCAAAACAACGAACATTTAGAGGAAAACATCAAAGCCACCACAGTCCAACTCCTGAATTGCTAATATGGTAGCTAGCTGATCTTGGTGGCCTAAAGCTACTGTCAGCTGAAGAGATGACAGGCCCCAGACCACCAGGCACAAACATGGAGAAGTTTTGTTGACAAGAATAGGAATTGCAGGCATGAGTGGTGTTGTATTAGCAGCGTAATCCAATGATTTGGAAAAACGATATGGGACTGAGGTATGAGAAATAAAGCAACACATGAAGCAAGCTATGACTTACCACTCCCTGAAGGAAAAGAATTCTCTACCTAACACTGAAGTACAGTCCTGCTGGTTTGGTACAGTATGTGTTCCAGAAGCTGGTCGAAAATTCACAGTGAATTGTTACGAATCACCAAAGCCCTAAATTCTCATTCATTGAACTGACAGGTGGTTGAGCATTTCAATGCCCGGTGGGCTCCAGTGGGATCTCCTCAAAGTGATGGATGGGGCTTGGTGATGAATCCAAGCCCAGATCCCAGGAGCTCTGCTGAATGAGGAGAGGGCACACCTACCTATGGGAATCACCTTTGCCCCAGGGTCATTAAAAAAGACTTTGAAAGACTTTAAAGGCAAAGGGATTCCTAGAAGGGCTATACCTAGTGTTGCCAAACTGCAACATGCATAACCCTGTGTGTTTGAGTGTGTGTGTGTGTGTGTGTGTGTGTGTGTGTGTGTGTGTGTACAAACCTGTGTGCGTAAACCTGTGTGTGTGTGTGTGTGTGTGTGTATAGAGATGGATGGTAGCTACTCACAGTTTCAAGTTCTAGGTCACACCACTGAGCAGATGCTTTTTTTACAGCATTACTTAAAGAAATGTACTCTCTAGCTTTAAATACTAAGTAAATGTTACACCGGGAAAAGAAAGCAGGTCCTGGCACTGCATCCCCCAGAGCACCCCTGGCACTTCTACCCCGTGCCACCCCCACCCTCACCCCTCCCGTCCCAGAGTCCCCCTCCTTCTGGGTTGGTTCTTCTCCACCAAGAGCTTCCGCTCCACCTTGACTCGATTTGCCATGGGCTCCAGCTACAACTCCTCTTGTCGCCACAGCCCTGCCCCTTGCGGAGTCTACAGGTCAGACAACTCTGCGTTGGGCTGCTGGGGTTGCAGAAAATAGCTCACGGAGGGTGACTGCAATATTTGGGGTGCCTGGAAAATCCCTGGGGTCTGACTTCCCTGGATTGCCTCAGGAGTATGAATCTGTGGAAAGAAAAAAGGGGCAGGATGAAGTCTTTGGCCCAATGCCTTCAGCTCCTTGGCTGATACCTGAGGAAGCACCATTTTGGAGGTGGAACCCTTTGGGGCCCATTTCAGACAAGCTAGGCCCAGAGATCAGCATCATCGGGGGAGCAGAGGCAGGTTCTGCTGTCACATGCCCAGACCCCAGGCTTCCCGGGGGCCTAGTTAAAGGTCTACTTCCCCTGGCCCCCACAACCGTTCCAAAGTCATGGAGCACTTAGCATTCCTTGGAGTCAGGAGAGTTAGGGTGGCATTCTGGCCCTGTCACTTCCTACCTGGGAGATCCTAGGCAAGTGCCTTCATCACTGAGCCTCTTCTGCCAAACGGGGACAGAAACAGCTATGCCACCTACATCATGGGCTTTTTCTGATCAAAGTGCTTTGGAAAGCATCAAAGCACTAGGGGAAGAGGTGTTAGCAGAAGCCATAGCAAATTCACTACTAAATAACCTACTGTTATCCCCTTTTAAAGATGACGAAACTAAGATTAAGAGACTGGCCTAGGGTCAGCCAGATAAGACTCTCTGTTGTTTTCTTTGCTGTGTGTTCATCTTGCTTAGCTAATGAGGCTGTAAGTTACAGGAGATCAGGGCTGAGCACACAGTAGGCATTGCCCTACTGTGATGATGGCAGCTTACAACCATGTCGACTGGGAAGCTCAAAGTCCACTGGGACAGAATGAAACTTCCTCATTTGCCGTCAGTGGGATTCAGCGAGCAAACGCACAGTCTAAGTAAGCTTGCAGGTAGAATGGTAAAAGGACAAACTGCTTTCATGTACTCCTGTGGCACTACCCCCGCTAACAGACAAGAATGCTATATAGAGAATCCCTGGTTTCTCTTGTCATTAAAACTGATCTATGGGACCCCAACTTAGTACAGACCTTTGCTAACCAGGTTTGTGCTAGTGGGAGAGTTGCCATGCTTTAGCATTCTCTAATTTAGACATCATTAAGTCAGATTGCCCTTTACCACCCACCCCCATCCTGGCCCATCAGTCTTATTTAGTGAGGTCTGACAGGGTTGGCATGTCCAGGGACAGCAAGGAGCACTATTCCTAAGAAGAGACTTCAATTAGTCAGGCTGTAAGTATATAAATGTTCAGTGAGAACCTGATATACCCACGACAACTTGCTGGGTACCACGGAGTCTCTATTCAAGGGGGTCTTTTTTGAGGGGAGGGCATCTCAGGCTGAAGCCAGCAGCCCCTCATGGTGGCCCCTGAGGGGTAACTCCGCCAAAGCAAAGAGTTCAATCTCCCCCAGAATCACCGAGAGCTGCCCCTGAGGCTAGAGAAGGTCATTTGTCACAGTCAGCCTGATTTCCAAGGCAAGATCAAACCATCAAACTTGAGTAATAGAGGAAAGAAAATTGGGAGGAGACAGGAGCCTGAATGCTGGGAGAACTGGGGATGTTGAACTTGGAGAAGATTTTTTTTCTCTTTGGGTTGAACAGGAGTGAGAACTGCCTTCAAGTTTCTGAAGGGCTGCCCCATGGAATAGGAATGTTTTGATTTGGTCTGCTTGGTCTTAGAGAATGGAACTGGGGACACTGGGTAGAAGATCCCCAGAGGGCAAATCCCAGCTCAACATAAGGGAAAACTTCCTGGCCATGTGTCCAAAGGGGAGAACTGGCTTGGTAAGTAATGAGTTCCCCATTACTAGAGACCAGTAGACCACATCTCAGAGATGGGGCAGAATGGATTTCTGTACAGGTGTGGGCTGGACTGAATGACCTTAGAGGCCTATTCTAAAGCTGCAATGCTCCAAAAACATAAGGCTACTTCCCTTTGTGCTGGGCTGCTTCTGCAAAGGCTAGAGAGCAGCATCTCATTTGAAACATAATAGTGGGAGCTCATTAGTTTAGTAAGCCCTGGGGTGAATCCTTTGGCAAAGTGATGGATGCTTAGATTCCAGGGGCATTTGCCACTGGGCAAATGTGAATTATTGGCCTTTAAAAAAATAAGCTGCAGATTTCATAGAGTAGGTGTCTTTAAAGCAGGGAGGGCCTACTTCTATGGGAACACTAAGCTACCCCGGGGACACCAGTTTTCAGCTGCACTGAGTCCTTGAGCCATGTCCACTTAGCCACTGGGGGTCCCTTCTTCACTCTAGCCTCTCCTGCCCAGACCCTACTACTAATCAGAGGGGAGTGGGTTGAAAACACCAGCAGAAGGTCCCTCTGCTCCTGCTCAGGACATTACCTGAAGGCAGACCTCATTCTGAGAGACCTGGGGCGGTTGCCACTGGTGGACAGGGAGCTGCTGTGTGTTAAGGATGGCCAAGTCAGTGGTTGGAATGAGCATGGCGGAAGTGAAGGTTGAAGGAGAAGGCAGAACCTGATCATCTTGGAGAATCCTGTAGGAGCAGGAAAGAGTGTAAGGGATATGCACGTTATTAACTCAGAAATCAAACCCCGTGCTGCTCTTCAAAATGTTTCTGCAAACCATCTCAGATCCCTGCCAACAGATGCTATTAAAAATAGGTTTTATCAACAACCTCAGACCATCAACCATAAATGCTATTAAAAATGTTTTATCACCAACCTCAGACCATCACCATTAAATGCTATTAAAAATGTTTTGTCAACGGTCTCAGATCATCACCATTAAATGCTATTAAAAATATATTTTATCAACATTCTCAGACTACTGCCAATACATGCTTGAGGCACATGTAAATTTCTCTATCTCAATGAAGGCTTGCCGGTCACGTTCAAATGAGTCTACAAGAAGATCGAGCTATCCTGGGACACAAGATATCACTAATCTCCAAGCTGTGGGTCATGGTGATGATTAGGTTCTAGGGAAAGGAAAAGACGGAACAAATGCGCCCACTGACTAGTAGCAGAGTCTCTTCCCTCAGGCAGTGGCAGAAATTCACATAGACTAGGGTGTCAGGCTTGCCTCTCAATGAGCTCCCAGTGTACTCTGGGGTAGTCACTCTGACTCCCAAGGGGGCTGGTTCCTTTCCCTGTAAAAGAGGGATACTAATAGCTACTCTACCTACCCCACACAGGTTGTTTAGGAGAAAATGTAGAGTCAGGCACTCGGACCTTTTTTTTTGAGATCATCTGAGCCAACCCTGTCTTTTTACAGATTAGATAGGGAAACTGAGGCCTAGGAGGGCCAGCAACTTAACTCCCTATGTGACTGTAGTAGAGCAATAAAGCAGAAACTCCTTATCGAGTCCAGTGTTCTTTCTCCCACACCACAGTGTCCCAGGCTTTTTTTCTTTCTTTCTTTTTGAAAATTTCTGAATTCTCATACTCTACACAAAGCCTTAAGAGTCTTGGCTTCAAAGTAGATTCTTCTGTTCTCCTAAATGCTCATGAGCCTTGCCCATGAATGTTGAACTCACCCAGGTGAGCCTCTATACCAAGCCTGCACAACATAGTGCCTGCGGGCCATACGCTGTACAGGCCTGCTCTATACCATGGGCTGGAGAATCAGAGGTATCCTTAAATAGCCTTAACCAAACTTGTTTCAAAGTGCTTTCATAGGAAATTGAATCGTTCATTCAATGAGTTCAATTAAGCACAAAGGGGAGGTTCGGGGGATTCGGAGACAGGCCCTCAAGGCCCTTACTTGTATCCCACTGGGGGAATACAAGGCATCCACCAATAAATGGGCAGAAACAATCTGATCACAATGTATGTTCACATCTAGCACTAAGGGAATGTGGGCAGGGTTTATTATTTCCTAATGAGCGGAAAATCATCATGGGAACTGGTGGGAAAAAACACTGGACTTGGAGTTTGAACGCCTGGGTACAGGCTCTTACTCCAGCACTTGCTATATGAATTCCCACAAGGTGCTTTGCCTTTTTAAGCCTCAGTTTCCATTTGTAAAACGAGGGTATTGATATATGCGCTTCTTATATCACACTGCTGTTTGAAGTACTTTGTGTGGGCTATGTGGGCCATGGTGGCCTGGGCCTGTAGTTTCGCTGGGGAAGGAGTCTGGTGGATTGCCTAAGGTCAGGAGCTCTGAGCTACAGTAGGGCTAAGAACAGGAGGCCACCAGGCCACCCCCGACCAGGAGGGACAAACCAGCCCAGGGAAGAAACAGCAGATCAAAGCTCTCTCTGATTCGTAGTGACATCAGGCCTGTGAGTGGCAGGCAGCTGTACTTCCAGCCTGGGCAAGATAGAGCCAGAATCAAAAGAAACACCATGTGAATGTGAGTGCTAATTAGCCATCCTCTAAGGGAAGGAGCAGAAGTTATCTAGTTACTTAGTGGAAGAGGTAGGGGCCCAAACTCAGGGCTCCTGACTTTGGCTTCCAGCTGTGTCCTTTTCAGTAGACCGTATAAGGAGTCATTATCTTTGGATTTTAGGACAGGCTAAGGAAGATTCTGGAACTGAGCTCCAGAAAGCAGGGCCAACTTCCATATGGTAAAAGGTGGCAGACTCTTATTCAAACTGATGGACCAATACTCCAAAGGCCCTCTGGACTTCTACTTCCTGTGAGGGGGCAGAAAATCTGACCACATTCATTGTGTCCTCTCATTCATTAGCCTGTCTAAGCACAGATGGACATTCCGCTAGTGGTTTAAACCCTTCCCCCTCACTAATCAGCAGTGGTGGGTAGAAACCATCACTCGATCTGTCCTGGTCACCAGAAGTGCATTCAAGTTTGGGAATGGACTGCAGGCTTTGGAGGTACTTGGCTGGAGAAACTGAAGACTTTGCTCCCCAATACCTTCAGCCTGGGCTCCCATGAGGCCCAGCCCCAGCCCAGTTTGATTGCTATAAAAAGGGCCCAACTCTGTCCTTATTTGGGGATATCAACTGGACTTGAAGACAAATCCTACATGTCTTCAAACTTCACTGACTTGGTTAATTCTACATCTTAAAAGGACACCAATCTTTGTCTAGTTACTAATTCATCAGATGTTTTCAATTTCACCTCTTCCCATTCCTTACAGGGAGGTAACCTTCAATATTTTCCAAAAGATTAGAACAAAATAGGCTTCATGTTTTGATCCAACCAGCAGAAAAAGGTCACGACTAAGATGTACTTGGTCTGTTGGGAGCTAACTAGTGCTGTTCTGGGGGGACTGCCCACTCCTGGAGGTTGGATGTACCAATCAGAGTGGAGAAGGGGCAGTTGGACCTAGCTCCTACTTAGAGGGCCACTCTCTGGCTCAGCGTTGTGAATGTCACATATCAGTGAGCCTACCTGGCATTCAGAGACAAAGCCTAAGAGGGGAGAAATAAGTCATGCCATGATTTCCCTAATAGGCAGCAATACAAGGAAAGAAACTGATGACCTTCAGGCAGCCAAATCATATAAGAAATATGATTTTTGAAAAAAAGTGTGATCAAATAATAACCAAACTGTAGCTCTTTTTCTTCTAAAAGTTTCCAAACTCAGAGAAAACATCCTTTAGGACTGCCAGAAAAGAACTAACTGTGAATATCAAAGCTGACCTCTAGTGTAATCCAAATCAACATGAATCCGGGCTGAGCTGAAGTGGTTTTGTGCGTCAGTTACCACTAACATGAGTGAAGGTTTCCTTCAAGGAAAGCTCTTTATCCCTGATGGGATAAAATGAAAGAGGGTCTGGATTTCACTCAGCTTCCCCACTATATATGGAGCAAGCACCAAAAAGGGCCTCCATGACCACTAGCCTGGAAGGCATAGCAAAGTCTCATGGTCAGTGCCTTGGGGTAAGACAAGGCCATCCTCTTTTTAGGGTGCTCAGATGGCATCCTGCTACCTTTTCTCTATCTTGCTTTATGCCCCACCGAGTTACACAACAGTGGGTGACAAAGGTACTGCTTTCTATGAGATAAAAATAAATAAAAACAAATCATCTAAACCAGGGGTGGGGAACCTGTGGCCTTGAGGCCACATGTGGCCCTCTAGGTCCTCAAGTGTGGCCCTTTGACTGAATCCAAACTTCACAGAACAAATCCCCTTAAGAAAAGAATTTGTTCTGTAAAACTTGGACTCAGTCAAAAGGCTGCACCCAAGGACCTAGAAGGCCACATGTGGCCTCAAGGACGTAGATTCCCATTCCCCGCCCCGGTCTAAACAATTGAACATCAAAGAACTAGCAATTCTTGGAGCTAGAAAGGACTTTGAAAAATTATTTAGTCCCAGCCCTCATCAGAGAGGTAAGGGAACTGAGGCTCAGAACAATCAATCAACAAGTATTTACTAAGTGCCTCCTATGTGCCAGGTACTGTGCTACTGTCTGGGGATACAAATAAACCAGTTCCCACCTTGTAGGGAACTTACATCCTAATAAGGAAGGCAACATGAGCAATAGTTGCCTAAGAATATACAAAACAAAGAAAAAGAAAATAAATACAAAATAGTTAAATACAAGAGGGAGGGCAGAGATTAGGAAAGACTTCATGTGGAAGGTGGTGCTTAAGCTGAGTCTTAGAGGAAGAATGATTCTGTGAGGTAAACAAGAAGTACATTCCAGGCATGGGGACTGCCAGTGCAAAAGCATGGAGGTGGGAGATGGGGTATGGTGAGTGAGGAACAGAGAGGAGGCCAGTTTGGCTGGGCTGTCAAGTGCAACAGTGGGAGGAATGTGCAGTGAGGCCAGATAGAGAGGTGAGGGCAAAGTTCTGGAGGGCTTCACAAGCTAAGCAGGGGAATTTATCTTTGATTCTAGAGGCAATATACTGAGTTACACAGTCAGATCCATACTTCAGGAAAATCCCTTTGGCAGCGGTGTATAGGAAGGACTGGAGTGGGAAGAGACTTGAGGCAGGGAGAGCAATTAGGAGGTCGTTCTAATAATCTAAGAGAGAGTTGATGAGGGCTGCATGAGTAGAAAGAAGGGGCTGGCTGAGAGGGGAAGTCTGGACACAGAAATGGCAAAAACTGGTAGCTTCTTAACTATGTGGGGTAAGATACTGATGTCACAAACCTGGGGGATGGGAGGGACAACGGTGGTGCCCTAGACAGAAATAGGGAAGTCCAACAGAGAGGAGCACTTGAGAGAAAGAGAACGAGTCTGTTTTAGACATGTTGAGTATGAAATCTCAAAGAGAGACATTCAGTTGGTCATGTGGATGCCATCACTCGATGATCAGGGACAAGACTAGGGGCTGGATATATAGGACTGGGAGTCCTCTTCATAGAGATGAGAATGAAATCCATGGGAGCTGAAGAGGTTGCCAGGAGCAAGAGTGTAACCAGAGAAGAGTAGGGGGTCTTGGACAGAGCCTTGAAGAACATTTGTGGGGAGCAGGGTGATCTGGATGACTAGATGAGAGTAGTACTGGACAGTAGAGGCAAAGGAGACTAAGAAGAGGTCAGAGAGGCAGGAGAAGAACCAAGATGTGGCAGAGAGGACCGGGTACCTAAAAGGAGCTGAAGGTAAGGGAAGAGACAGAGAAGTAACTCCCTGGCATCCCATCCAACAACCTTGCCACCAGCTCACAAATGTCTTACCCAAGAGTGATGTTTTGTTCGTATGCAATCGGCTGTTGAATGATATCAATTGGCACTTCTGCTGAAACAGTGATGGAGTATGTCTCAGAAAGCAACATGGGGTCGCCATAGAGAGGCATGGAGATGCTAGTGTTCTCTGGCAGACATATTTCCTGTATCCCATTTTCATTTATCACAAGCTGCTGCTGCTGCTGCTGCTGCTGCTGCTGGGGCAGCAGCTGCTGCTGCTGGGGCAGAAGCTGCTGCTGCTTTAGAGACAAAAGAGATTTTTAATTATTGATGGAACAGAAAGCAAAATCACATGAAAAAGCTGACAGGTCATCATAGCTTCTTAATGAAATGTACCCCCCCCACCTTTCTTTCTATGGAGGTCGGTGTCCAGCTCAAAGACTACATGGGCCCCTACACGCCCAGGTATGTCAGTCTGCCTCCCTATCCAAGGGCCAAATGTATATGCAGATAAGTGTATAATCCATGAGCTCCCTAAATGTGACCTGGGAATGACTACTAGACCAGAGGTACAACTGTAGGCCCTGAGGCTGCATCCCCAAACCAAAGTTCACAAAATTCTTGGAAAGCTGGGCTCCCTCCAGCTCCCAAGTTACTGGAAGGGCTTTACCTCACCTGGATGGGGGTAATGCAAGGCTCCCCGAGGAATTGGACTGAAGTTATAGTTGAGTTCCCGTAAGGTTTGGGCTCCAGTAAACGAGGCCGGGGTTTTGTTGCTGTCTTACGTACTCTGGTTCTCCGCTGTGATGTCTTTTTTGATTTCGGGGGCTTGGGAGGCTTGAAGTTCAATGGCGCAGATGGCTGTAACAACATCTGGGGGGGGGGAGAAAGTTGTGTAAAAGCCCAAGGCTGCACTTCCAATTAGCATTAACCTTGATGTGAACCATTACTCTGGGCCCAACTTCTCAGCAAGTAAGTACATTCTGGTTTACTGGATCGTTCACCATCCAAAACAAGGAATATGAAAACTGGTTATGCTTTGCATCAGTGTGACTATGTGCCAGGCACTGTACTAAGTGCTGGAGATACAAGAAAGGCAAAAACAATCCCTGTCCTCAAAGAGCTCACATTCTAATGGGGGTGATGGTATGTACATGTGCGTATATATAATATGTGTATGTTATTTACAGACACAGGAAATATAAGGGAACTCTAGAGGAGGGGATACTAACTGGGGGTGGGGTAGGAATGGCTAAGTCTTAAAGGAAGTCACATATGCCAAGAAGTAGCAGTGAGGAGCGAGAGCATTCCAGGTATGGAGGACAATGAGGCCAAAGACATAGTGGAGTAATTACTCACATGGAGTAATGGAGTGTCACGTGCAAGGAACAGAAAGGAGGCCAGTGTAGTTGGGTCACAGTGTATGCAAGGGAGTATGGTGCAAGAAGACTGGAAAGATAAGAAGGAACCAGGTTGTGGAGAGCTTTAAAATCTCAACAGAAGATTTTCTATTTAATCCTGAAGGTAATAAGAGTTTGAGTGTGGGTGTCAACGGGGGGTGCCATAACTGGACCCATACTTTGGGAACAATCACTTTGGTGGCTGAAAGTAGGATAGATTGGAGGAGGGAGGGACGTGAGGCAGACCCACCAGCACCTATGGCAATAATCAAGGCATGAAGTGATGAGGGCCTACACCAGAGGAGAGGGAGGGACACATTTGAGAGATGTTATGAAGGTAGAAACTACAAGACTTGGAACAGATTGGATATATAGGGCAACTACAAGTGAAGAGTGCAGGATGAAACCTAGGTTTGGAGCCTGGGTGACTGGAGGGATGTAATGTTAATGGAATAGGAAGATCTTTACTGTCCGTTAATAGGCCTATGTGACCTGCTTTGGGCTCTGGCTCAGCTCACAGCTTTGATACATCTTGAGTGACAGAGCCCACTGGGGGAGGAGCTTGCTTAGGGGAGGCTTACTACAAGTAAGGCTTTCACACTTTTTGGTACTAAGTTAATTAATCACTGAGTCACGATGGTTGTGATGCCTTCTGACTCTGAGCAATGTATATATACCCCGAGTTGGTATTTTGCTTTGGGGGCTCACTTAGGAGAAGGACCTTTTGATTTCCTGGTTGAGACTGAGTAGCCCTATGTTCAGACCCCGACTACTCAGATGTAAAGGCTCTCTTGGTCCAGTGATCAGGGAGTTAGAGCCCCGTCTGTTAATCTCTGTGCTAATTTCTCTGCTTGTATTTTCTCTGATGTGACTTTTCCCCTGAACTAGTGAATGTAATTAAAGTAGTTTGCTGACCCCTTTAAAGTTGCTTTCCTTTAAAAGCAGATCAAAGAACCTGTGCTAGCAGGCCATCCTGGGTATGCTAGGGTGTTTGCTGCTACAAGAGACAATGAGAGGATAGTAGAGGCACAGAGAACAAACAACTCTTTCAAAGAGTTTAACAGGAGAGAGAGAGAGAGAGAGGGAGAGAGAGAGAGAGAGAGAGAGAGAGAGAGAGAGAGAGAGAGAGAGAGAGAGAGAGAGAGATCTAGGATGAGAATTTGAGGGAACAGGAAGATCAAGTGCAGGTTTTTTGAGCATAGCAGAGACGTGGCTGTGCTTGTCTTCAACACGAAGCAACCAATAAAGGGGAGAGATTAGGAATTATTAGACGGAGTGGGGACGCTGGTGGGGGCAATCTGCTGGAAAAGATGGGAGGATGAAGAGTACATGTAAAGGGAGCATGGCCTTGGCAAGAAGATAGGGAGGGAGGGCATTGTCAAAGAGATGTGAGGTAAAGAAGACAGGAAGAGAAAGAAGCTCTATGAGAATAGAGGGCAAGGGGAGGGGGCATCACAGGAGGCAGGAAGAGAAAGAACCATCAATGAGGTGAGCAGGCCAGAAAAACAATTGGAGAGCAGTAAAAGGATTGCCTTTCTGCCCAAGGGCCAGAAAGAGATCAGACAGCATAAATTTGTAGCTAATGCAATCAGCCAAGTTTCCTGACTTCCTCCAGCTTCTTTCAGTAACACATGAATGGCAGCAAAAGGATTCAGATGATAAGAATAATCCAGGGTTCAGATTTGGCAAGGCACAATCAGACATCAGAGCTGTCTCTTTGCTTGTACAAAGTTCAGGCAGCTAGGTGGCACAGTGGACCAGTGCTGCCCTAGGAGTCAGGAAGACCTGAGTTTGAAGCCTTTCTCAGATACTTATTTAGCTGTGGGACCCTAGGCAAGTCACTTAGCCTCTCAGCCTCGATTTCCTCATCAGTAAAATGGAGAGAACAGAATGGACCTCACAGAGTTATTCTGACAATCAAATGAGATGATGAGATATGATCATTTGTAAAGCGCTTTGCAAACCTTAAAGCTGCGGGCCAGATGTTTAAGCTCTTTGAGGCTTAAAGATTTAATGGGGAAAAAGACCCAACAACAACAACCCAACGAAAGCAGGCCTCTGTACCTTCCTGGTACTGCTGGTGACCAGCATCACCTCCACACCCCCTCCTACTCTATCTTAAGTGCCTTTCCAAATGTCAGGCCAATTCCTTCGAGTTAATCCCCAAACACAAATTGTGAAGTTGCCAAGAGGCAAGAAGGGCCACATGCCACTTGCTGGCTTTCCTCCCTACTGGGGGAAAACTTGCCAAGAAGCTAACTGGAGCTGTGGCTGTATTTGACTATCCAGGTACCTGCTTCCCAGGGTTACTGAGAAGCACAAGCAATGGGGCAATGGGGACCTGAGAGTGGAGGTGATTGTTACTCGAAAAATATTCCTATCAACAACTTCTATCTCACAAACTCTGAGATGACCCAGGCTTTTGAGCTAATAGGAAACCCGACTGGTCCAAAGTCAAGTCTGGTGGCTGGGTGCTGCCCCCTGTGTTGGCAACCAAAAATGGGCTCCTTAGCACTTAGTCAACAAGTGCCATTGACTAGTTTGGCTTTTTCCCCTGAACTGAATGCTGTTTGTATGTTGGGTTGGAGTAAGCTTGTCGGCCCCTTCACCTTGCTTCCCTTGCTTAAGCTGATCAAAAGAACCTGTGCTTTCCTGGTCAACCCCTTCACCTTGCTTAAGCGGATTGAAAGAACCTGTGCTTCCCCCCCCCCCAGAAGCCAGATGGTTAAAAACAGCTTCCTTTGGAGCCAAAGGCCACAGCCACAGCCACGGCCACGGCCACAGTCACAGCCGGAGCAGGAGCAGGAGCTGCCGGTAGCAGAGCTGACCTACAGAAGGAAGCTGAACAAGGACTTGAGGCCACTGGGTAATCTTTTTACCATAGAGGAGAATCATGTATATGATTTTGCTGTACACCATCATGCTTCTCTGTAGCCTCCTGGTTACTCTTGTGCAGCGTACTTATTGGGCCTGGAAGCTTTTGATCAATATGTCAAAATGGGGATGCTGGTTCATGGGTTGGTTACTGTGGAGCCTAAATATATGCTTTGATTCTTCTGCCTCCTACTTTGAGAGTTTCTTATATCCATCGGTTCCAAACCTTTCAGACATATATATGATCCTTTTTGAGATTATAAACTCTGCCCTCCTAATACACCCCCTCACTGCTCGTGTCTGGTGGCTGGGTGCTTCCCACTCACTGCTCATGTCTGCTTCGTCACCCACCACTTGGGGGAAAAGCCCAATTGCTTGAGTTTTCTCTCCCCCAGAAGGTTTCCGGTAGACTCAGGCCCCATCCTCAGCTGACAGAGCTTGCCTTCAGTGTCCACTCACTCTCCTTTCTTAGGCTCTCCCAAACCCAGTGCCCTCCAGTGGGCCTGAAGCTCCCCTATTGAGGCCTCCTCCTTAGGCCTCTCCAGCCTTTTCCAGATCCCCTACTTGTTTAGCTGTCTTCATCTCCCATTCCCTACTAGGTGACAGCTAACTTGTTTCAGAAAATAACCCAGCATAGTTTGGAAATGTGCTCATCCTAGAGCACATATCTGTACATCTTTAGACAGGAATTTAGTGAGGAGACACTGAAAACTGAGGCACTGACCCCAATGGTGGGAATTTCAGAAACTGTCTGGATAGCAGGGGAGATGTTTAGGGGCAAGTAGGACCTCCCCATCTAGAACCACTCTCCAGTGATCTTAGAGCTTTGCTGGATGCCTTGTGGTCTTGACCTGGCTTCTTGTTTGCCATAGCTTCTGATCTTTGCATTTGCATAGGAGACATATGGCTAAGGGGAGACAGGTCTGGCCTTGGGAGTCAGGAAAACTTGGGTTCCAATCCCACATCCAACACTTTCTACCTGTGTGCTCCTGGACAAGTGACTTCCCCTCTCTGGGCCTCCACTGTAACACGGAGGAGTTGGGTTCAATGAGCTCTCAGGTCTCTTCTGGCTCTAGGTCTAGGATCCTATGACCTTATGAACCCTGACCTGGATTCCCAGGTGTTCCCTTGCTTGATGGTCTGGTATACCCAACCCTGACCTGTACTGGGACTTGAGGGCCAAGGGAGATAACAAATCCACCCCAGCAGCTCAGCCTCTAACACCAGAGGCAAAGAGAGCACAGTATTGATAATCTAGCTGGGAGGAACCCAAGTCCCCATGATATTTCGGAGAATGGGCTCATTTTGATCAACATGGATAATCCCAGGGATGGAGCTAAGATGGCAGTTGGAAAGCAGGGACTTGCGTGAGCACCCCGCCAGGTCCCTTCAAAAACTTATAAAAAAAGGCTCTTAAATTCTAGAACTACAGAACCCACAAAAGAGCAGAGGGAAGCAGGGATCCAGCCCAGGACAACCTGGATGTTTGCTGGGTGAGGTCTATGGCACATGGAGCTGGGAGTGGAGTGGAGTAGAGCCCAGCGTGGGCGGCAGCAGGACCAACCAGACCAGGGGCCGGGTGGAACTGGCCCTAGCGCCCTGAATCAGTGAGCTGAAGCAGTTACCAGACTTCTCAACCCACAAACAGCAAAGACAACAGAGAAGGTTAGTGGGAAAAGCTGCGGGGGACAGAGTGGAAGGAGTTCGCAGTTTGGCCATTGCCCCAGGGACAGCGGGGGTGGTGCAGCTACAGAACTACAGCTGCAGTTGCTTCCAGCCCCAGGCGCACCTGGTGGGAGGAATTAAGTGGCAGATCAGAGCAGGAGTGCAGAGCTTGCTGAAGATCTAAGTCCAGTCCAGGTTGGGGGTTCTTGGGGAAGGAGGAGTGCTGGTGTGGCAGAGCTGGCTGTATAGAAATAGCTCGGAAAACAACAGCACATCCCCTCAAGCTTGGAACAAAGTACTCTTTACCCTACAAGCAGTCATACCCTGAAAAAACCTCAAGGGTCAAGTAAGTTGGCTAGGAACATGGCCAGGCAGCGAAAATGGACTCAGATTCAGTCTCAGACTTTGGAATCTTTCTTTGGTGACAAGACCAAAATATACAGCCAGAAGAAGTCAACAAAGTCAAAGAGCCTACATCAAAAGCCTCCAAGAAAAACATGAACTGGTCTCAGGCCATGGAAGAGCTCAAAAGGGATTTGGAAAAGCAAGTTAGAGAAGTAAAGGAAAAATTGGGAAGAGAAATGAGAATGATGCGAGAAAAACATGAAAAACAAATCAATGACTTGGTAAAGGAGAACCAAAAAATACTGAAAAATACACTGAAGAAAACAACACCTTAAAAAATAGACTAACTCTAATAGCAAAAGAGTTCCATAAAGCCAATGAGGAGAAGAATATCTTGAAAGGCAGAATTAGGCAAATGGAAAAGGCGGTCCAAAAGACCACTGAAGAAAATACTACCTTAAAAATTAGATTGGAGCAAGTGGAAGCTAGTGACTTGATGAGAAATCAAGATATTATAAAACATAACCAAAGGAATGAAAAAGTAGAAGACAATGTGAAATATCTCATTGGAAAAACCATTGACCTGGAAAATAGATCCAGGAGAGATAATTTAAAAATTATTGGACTACCTGAAAGCCATGATCCAAAAAAGAGCCTAGATATCATCTTTCAAGAAATTATCAAGGAGAACTGCCCTAAGATGCTAGAGCCAGAGGGTAAAATAGAAATTGAAAGAATTCACAGATCACCTCCTCAAAAAGATCCCAAAAAGAAAACTCCTAGGAATATTGTTGCCAAATTCCAGAGCTCCCAGATCAAGGAGAAAATACTGCAAGAAGCCAGAAAGAAACAATTTGAGTATTGTGGAAACACAATCAGAATAACACAAGATCTAGCAGCTCCTACATTAAGGGACTAAAGGGCTTGGAATATGATATTCCGGAGGTCAATGGAGCTAGGATTAAAACCTAGAATCACCTACCCAGCAAAACTGAGTATCATGCTCTAAGCAAAATATGGATTTTCAATAAAATAGAGGACTTTCAAGCTTTCTCAGTGAAAAGACCAGAGCCGAATAGAAAATTTGACTTTTGAACACAAGAATCAAGAGAAGCATGAAAAGGTAAACAAGAAAGAGAAATCACAAGGGACTTACTAAAGTTGAACTGTTTTGTTTACATTCCTACATGGAAAGATGATGTGTATGATTCATGAGACCTCAGTATTAGGACAGCTGAAGGGAATATGCATATACATGTGTGTGTATGTATGTATGTATATGTATGTGTATATATATAGACATAGATATAGACAGAGGGCACAGGGTGAGTTGAATATGAAGGGATGATATCTAAAAAAAATCACATTAAGAGATGAGAGAGGAATATATTGAGAGAGGGAGAAAGGGAGATAGAAAAAAAAAGATACCTCATACCCTCCTGCACTGGGTTCACACAATCAGATCAGCAATCGGAAATTAAGAAACCACTCCTTAGTAACAGCTGTTCTATCAGTATAATAAGTGTCTGTGATTTTCTTAATGTGGAAACTCCCTCCACCAACGTATATCACAATCTGACTATAACCTAATAGATAAATCTCTTGGACTTTCCTGAGTCTCAGAAAAGTTGAAGGATTTGTTGAGGGTCACACATCTAGTATAAAGTCATGACAATTATGTACAGTTCCAAGACTGAGTTGCTCTAGGTTTTATTCATATTATAACTATTTACCACTTGAATTGAAAATTGAAAGTACAGTGGCCTGGTTCATAGTAAGTGCTTACTGTGTGCTTGTTGAATAATTGATAAAGCACTCATATAAAAGAAAAGAAATAAAAGGTATTCAAGCATACTTCAATACATCAAAGAACATGAGATGACATCCGCATAATATTCCCTTCATTAGTTCAAATTGTGGTCCACCTCTGCCTTTTCTAGTCATGAAATTTTTGTTTATGCTCTTCCATGAATTTTCCCTTAAGAATGCACTCATTGCAGTGAAGACCCTCTGCCATGTCTTTTAACGTTCCATGGATACTGGGACTGTTCATCTCTTATCCCCTCTGACCTTTCTATCCCCTTTTCACATCATATATTTCCTACATAATGTATTTTAAGGATTTGTTTCATACAGATCTTCCATTCCATGTGCTACAGTCTATTCATATCCCCCCTATCTCTTCTTCTTCCTATCTCTCACCTAAAATTTTGATTCTTCACAGATTATGGCAATCCAAGGTTTGCCCCCATAGAGCCCTAGAGAAGAATATTAGTGCTAAAAAAAGATGGGTTTTGATGTAGGCAATAACTTCGGATTCACTGAAATTGATGCACAATTTTCCAAATGTAATTCATCCTAAATTCTTTCTCCTGTTAATTTTTTGTGCAATTCACTGTCCATCTGAAGTTTGTTCCCTTGGTTCTATCTATCTATCTATTCATTCATTCATCCATCCATCAATCTACCAAGAAAAATGTCAAGAAAAATAAAGAAAAAAATAAAAAATTTGATTTGATCAGAAAAAACATGGATAATCCCACAGTGTCTTTGTGCACCATGCTAGACTATTCTCTACAGGGCAGCTGGCCTGCATTACCTCTAACTGTGTGTCCATCTGACACCACATGTGGAGACTGACCTCCCTTAAAATGCAGCATTTCTGAAGAACCAACATGATTTCTTTCCTCCTAATTTCTCCAAGGTCTGTTACTGGTAATTTGTCTTTGGTCATTTCCTAATCCCTCTTGGATCAGAAAGCCCAGGACGTAATCAAAGAAAGTAAAAAGAAAAAATGAGGGGACGTAGCCAACATGGCTGCATGAAAACAGCATCTTACCAGAGCTCTCTCACAAATCTGTAAGATACCTATAAAAAAGTGAATCTGAGCAGAGAGTTAGAAGCTGCTAGCAGTCTTAGTGGGGCAAATTTCCAAGCCAGGAGAGTCCAAAAGGTTGGCGGGTTTTATGAAAAAAC
Source organism: Trichosurus vulpecula (assembly GCF_011100635.1). Classification (NCBI taxonomy): domain Eukaryota; kingdom Metazoa; phylum Chordata; class Mammalia; order Diprotodontia; family Phalangeridae; genus Trichosurus; species Trichosurus vulpecula. The sequence goes on from NC_050582.1 coordinate 28,705,180, forward strand.
CAATAAAATTGATAAACCTTTGGTCAATTTGTGAAAAAATAGAAAGAAGAAAATCAAATTACCAGTATCAAAAATTAAAAGGGTGAATTCACCTCTAATGAAGAGGAAATCAAAACCATAATTAGGAATTATTTTGCCCAATTGTATGCCCATAAATTTGACAACCTTAGAGATATGGATGAATATCTACAAAAACATAAACTGCCCAGGTTAACAGAAGAAGAAGTAAAATTCCTAAATAACCCCATCTCAGAAAAAGAAATTGAGCAAGCCATCAATGAACTCCCTAGGAAAAAAATCTCCAGGGCCAGATGGTTTTACATGTGAATTTTATCAAACATTTAAAGAACAATTAATTCCTGTCCTTTATAGACTATTTGGGAAAATAGGTGAAGAAGGAGTCCTACCAAATTCTTTTTATGACACAAATATGGTACTAATACCTAAACCAGGAAGAGTCAAAACAGAGAAAGAAAATTATAGACCAATTTCCCTAATGAATATTGATGCAAAAATTTTAAATAAAATATTAGCAAAAAGATTGCAGCAACTTATCACGAGAATAATACACTATGACCAGGTAGGATTTATTCCAGGAATGCAAGGCTGGTTCAATATCAGGAAAACTATCAGCATAATTGATCATATCAACAACAAAACTAGCAGAAACCATATGATCATCTCCATAGATGCTGAAAAAGCCTTTGACAAAATGCAACGCCCATTCCTATTAAAAACACTAGAAAGCAGAGAAATAAATGGAGCCTTCCTTAAAATTATAAATAGCATCTACCTAAAACCATCAACAAGCATTATTTGTCATGGGGATAAGCTAGATGCATTCCCAAGAAGATCAGGGGTGAAACAAGGATGTCCATTATCACCCCTACTATTCGATTTGGTACTAGAAATGTTAGCTGTAGCAATAAGAGAAGAAAAAGAAATTGAAGGAATTCGAATAGGAAAAGAAGAAACTAAATTATCACTTTTTATAGATAATATGATGATTTACTTAGAGAATACTAGAGAATCAAGTAAAAAACTACTTGAAATAATAAACAACTTTAGCAAAGTTGCAGGATATAAAATAAACCCACAGAAATCCTAGGCATTCCTATACATTACTAACAAAGCCCAACAGTAAGAGATAGAAAGAGAAATTCCATCCAAAGTTACTGTAGACACTATAAAGTATTTGGGAGTCTATCTGCCAAGACAAACCCAGGGCCTATATGAACATAATTATGAAACACTTCATGCGAATAAAGTCAGATCTAAATAAATGGAAAAATATCAGTTGCTCATTGTTAGGCTGAACTAATATAATAAACATGACAATTTTACCTAAATTAATCTATGTATTCAGTGCCATACCAATTGAACTACCAAAAAATTATTTTCCAGAGCTGGATAAAATAATAACAAAATTCATCTGGAAGAATAAGAGGTCTAGAATATCTAGGGAATTAATGAAAAGAAATGCTAGGGAAGGTGGCCTAGCCATACCAGATATTAAACTGTACTATAAAGCAGCAGTCATCAAAACTACCTGGTACTGGCTAAGAAACAGAGCTGTGGATCAGTGGAATAGGATAGGTACACAAGACACAGTAGTCAACGACTATAGCAATCTACTCTTTGATAAACCCAAAGAATCCAGCTTCTGGGTTAAGAATTCACTATTTCACAAAAACTTCTGGGAAAACTGGAAAATGGTAGGGTAGAAACTAGGCATAGACCAACATCTTACACCATATAGCAAAATAAAGTCAAAATGGGTTCATGATTTAGGAATAATGGCTGATACTATAAGCAATTTGGGAGAGCAAGGAATAGTTTACCTATCAGATTTATGGAAAAGAAAAGAATTCATGACACAAGAGACAGAGAGCATTACAAAATGCAAAATAGATAATTTTGATCATGTTAAATTGAAATGTTTTGTATAAAAAAAAGCCAATGCAACAAATATTAGAAGGGAAGCAGAAAACTGGGAGAAAATCTTTACAACTAGTATGTCTGATAAAGGCCACATCTCTAAAATATACAGGGAACTGTGCCAAATTTATAGGAATACAAGTCATTCCCCAATTGAAAAGTGGTCAAAGCATATGAACAGGCAGTTTTCAGAGAAAGAAATTAAAGATATCTATAGGAATATGAAAAAAATGCTCGAAATCACTACTGATTAGAGAAATGCAAATCAAAACAACTCTTAGGTACCACATCTCTCCTGTCAGATTGGCTAAAAATGATAAATGCTGGAGAGGATACAGGAAAATTGGAACATTGTTACATTGCTGGTGGAGTTGTGAACTGATCCAGCCATTCTGGAGAGCATTTTGGACCTATGCCCAAAGAGCTATAAAAATGTTCATACCCATAACTTCTAGGGTTGTATCCCAAAGAGATCACACAAGTAGGAAAAGCACCCATTTGTATAAAAATATTTACAGCGGCTCTTTTTGTAGTAGCAAAGAATTGGAAATCAAGGGGATGACCATCAATTGGGGAATGGCTGAACAAGTTGTGGTATATGAAAGTAATGGAATACTATTGGGCTATAAGAAATGGGGACTTCATAATGGAAAAACCTACACAATATAATGCTGAGCAAGCGGAGCAGAACCTGGAGAATTTTATACACAACTACAGATGTATGGATTCTGTGATGACTAACCCGACTTCGCTCTTCTCAGCAATACAAGGTGCAAAGACAACTCCAAAGGACTCAAGATGGAGAATGCTATCTACATCCAGAGAAAGAACTATGGAGACTGAATGCAGATTGAGGCACACTTTATGCTCGCCTTTTTTTCCCTTTGTTTTTTTTTCTCTTTTGTTTTTGGGATTTTTTTGGTTTTGTTTCTTCTTTCTCATGAGTCATTCCATTGGTCATAATTCTTCTTTACAACTTGACTATTGTGTAAATAAGTTCAATGCGAAGTTATATGTAGTAGATATACTGGATTCCATGCAATCTTGGGGAGGGAGGGGAGAGGGGGGAAGAAAATCTGGAGCTCAAAATTATGTAGAACCAAGTGCTATAAACTAAAAATAAAAAATCTCAAAAAAAGAAAGTAAAAAGAAGATAATGAGGTATTAAACCAACTAAAAGATGCCCAGCCATGCCCAGCTGATGCTTTTATGAGTGGTGAATGAGTTCCTTGATTGAATTGGAAGGGGAACTATGCCTCCAGGGGACCCTTAAAAGTCAAACAGTCTGAAAATGACAGTTCAGGAGAGTCCAACCTAGGAAGAGCTTTCTGAGTGTGACCTGTGTGCCTGGACCAGAGGGCAGCAAACCAGACTGCTCTCTGCCCACAAACAGGCCGGAAATTCCCTGGCTCCATGCCTTTGATGCCGGCACTTGCTGGGTGCTTAGGGGACCCATCCTTTCAAGTTTAACTCGAGATGCTCCTTCCCCTCCCATGTGGAATTTTTCCTCATGCCCTCCTCAGTCCAGTTGCCTTGCTCTCTCAGACCTTCCAAAGCTCTGGATCTATACTTCGAATGCACTTAACATACATAAAAGCTCTCCATTTGTGCCTCATCCCTCTGCTAGACTATAAGCTCTATGAGGGCAGGGATAGGGTCTTTCCTAAACTCTTTATCTCTTCCAGCACCAAATGGGGCTCTACCACACATGGAACCATTCCCATAGTTTGTTTTGGCCAGTCCTGACTGAAAAAGCAACAAAGACGGGTTCGAGGTCTAACAAATCACCAGCACAAATGCTTCCCTTTCAAGGCCTCATGCTTAATTTTGGAAGCCGACTCTACGTGTTGCTTCCAATTTGTCAATGAACCTCTCTGAAGCAGCTACCCTATTAAGCAGGGAGCTCTCTTGTGTTAAAGAAAATGTCGGGGTGGGGGCTCTGACTTTTTTTTCTCCCATGTACAGACAATCCTCCTGCCACTCCAAAGTAAGATGCCAAGGGGGAGTTAAAGGAGAGAAAGAGCTTATTTCCCAATTCTTTGACCTGGGGCTAGAAATGAGAATGCACAGAACAGAAGTGAATTACTGGAGGAAAATGGAACTATATTCACAGGCAGTGCCAGGGAAAGAGATCTGCTCTCTGGGGGGAGCAGGCCAGATGTTGGCTTTGCTGGAAAGGAGCCGAGCAGCCCGTGTTGACATACTTGGAAGCCAGGATCTTGCACAGTCTGCAGACACTCCTTGATTGCATGGAGCTCCTGCTTCTGGGTTTCAACGTCGGTCTGTAATGCCTGAGTTCGTCCTTCTAGCTCTTCCTTGAGCTGTTGCATCACCCCGAGCTCCTCTGGGGAGGGGAAATTAGGCTGCAAAGAGAAGCCACTGGTTGGAAAGAGCTGTGCCCACTACTTTCCAGATGCAAATCTTACCCTAAAAAGCTAGGGAAATGAGGTTCTTTGAGGTGCCAAGAGACAGTATAGTATGGTGAAAGAGCCCCAGTGGAGAGGCAGAAGACATGGGTTCAAATCCTGCCCATGACGCTGAACCAATCTCAATCCCTCTAGTCTCTGTTTCCTCAACTTTGGTAAAGTGAGTGCCCTGGACCAAAGGACTTCTAAAGTGCCCTTCCAGCTCTAAGCACTTTAAATGTTAGGGCTGAAAAGAACCTCACATGTCCTCTGATAGATATCACCCAACTTCCCCATTTTATAGAGGAGGAAACTGAGGCCCAGAGGGGAAGGCACTTGCGAGTTGGTGGCAGAGCCAGCACTGAACCTGAAACTTCCTGCCTCGCCAGGCCAGAGATCTTTCCATTATACAACATAGCATCCAAAGAGACAGGAAAGAAACCCACAGAGTTCTGCTCTCAGATGGGTCACAAACACCAGTGAGGCAAATTCCAAATCTAATCTGGCTCTCTTGTTAGTAATATAAATTAGAGTGTTTCAGTTAATACCTCTCCTTTTTACTCTGAAAAATCTAATGTTCATTTTGGAAAACTGCCTCTTTGCTGAGCATTTAGATGAATCATCATGTAAGTGGCATTTTGATGGCTTGGGAAGGGGGAGGAAGTCTCTGCTTGCCATGTGAAGGGGCAACAGTTGCATTCTCTCTGATTCCCTCCTCTCAGCAGCTGCCTTCAGAAGCAAAGGAGGCTGTGGCTCAACCCTGAGTTGGGCCTGCTAATCCAGAAGTCTATTGGAACATGGCTCTTTATCCTATTCATTCTTATAAACTTTATAGTCACACCGGCTCCCCAACCCCAGCCCCAAAGAGGGGAGGGGAGAAGCAGCAGCAGAAAACCTCTCTAAAGCACTTAAAGGTTTATGAAATTCCTGGTAGGGCAATTACGAATTACCTGGCTTTTATGGACCTGGATCCAAAGGTTCCGAGAATTAAGGTAATTTGCCTAAGGTCACACAGCCAGTAATGTCAGATCTAGGCCTTGAACTCAGATCTCCAGATTCCAAGAACAGAATTCAGCTTCACTCTGACTCTAGGCTGGGGCCTACAAGGTAGATAGTACGCTAATCCTGTGGCCCAAGCTCAGCCCCACCAGATACTCTGATGCAGCAGGGTTGTTCAAAGCCTTCTTTTCCTCTTCCCCCTCCCTATCTTCTCCTCTTGGTTCATTGGCTTACTTGGTGAGGCCTTGGCCAAGTTACTTAATACCAGGCTGTGGACAACACTCCCTTACTCCATCCCCTTCCCCAAATCCTAACTGGGATAATACAGTTAACTGACTCCACAATTTAAGGAAGGAGACTGTTTAAAAACAGTATGGGAAAGAAGAATTAAAATAAAGTGTGCAGACTAGAAACAGCTAGTGTCATTAAACCTGTTCCAGTGGATTGGAAAAATATAAAAGACTAAGGAGCAAAAAGAAAAAAAAATGGAAAAAGGCCCTTCTCCAAGTATGTTATTTCATTCTGTCTCATGCTATGATTTGTCTCTTCATCTGGAAGGAAAATAAGGTTGAAAGAAAAATACCATAGCTTCTAGTTGAGAGGACACCATGGGTATTTTCCTGGAGGCCACATGGTTTGCAGCAAGATTCTCAGTCAAGTTTTGAGGAAACAGCAGGCCCTGGGCCAGGACATAAAGCAGAGACAGGAAAGAATGAGAAGCCTCATAAGTACTTGCCTTTATCATGGGTTGGCCATTTTGGAGAGTTCACAATGAGGGGAGGGGGTCTGATATGTAGAGAAATAGCTTTCTGATATCAAGTCAACAGGACAAATCAACATGGTGTGCTTGAGCTCGTACAGTATGCTCAGTGGGGTACCAGACAGACCAAAGAAAAGAAAGAAGCAGAAGCCACAGCACAATTCCTGCTGAGTGGTGGTTATTGTTGGTGGTGATGTTGATGGTGACGCAGGTGGCGGTGGTAATGCTGTTGACGGCGATGGTGGTGGTGGTGGTTGTGGTGGTCATATTGGTCATGGTGATGTTGGTGCTAACATTATTGGTGGTGGTGGTGGTAATGTTGTTGGTAGTGACGTTCTTATTGTTAGTAGTGGTTGTGGTGGTGATGGTGGTGGTGGTGGTGGTGGTGGTGGTAAGTTTTGTTTGGGGAGATCAGGGATACAGATGGGAAACAGCAAGAAAACAAAGAAGACAGTACTTGCGCTAGTGAAGTCTCATGGAATTCTGAATCTGAGCCTGGAGGGCACAGGAGGCAGGGTGGTACAACGGAAGAAGACTGGTGCTGGCGTCAGCCAGACCTGCTCTATTTGCTTCCTGTTGAACCTCAGACCTTAGCTACTTTTTCCCTTCTCTGGGCCTGTTTCCTCATCTAGCACCTAGCATGTACCCTTTCGCATAATAGGTTATATTAGTTAATATTAATATTAATAATAATATTAATATAGTTAATACTTGCTGGACTGAATCCCTTTAAGAACCTGTCTCAACACTGCTGCGTAGGCAGAGGTCCAGTTGTGCAGACCTTGCCAAGCTCTGCATTAAGGCATTTCCATTTAGCTGGTTATAGATCTAATACTGTGGAAATTCACAGTCTTTGAACTCCAGTAATGAAGGTACTCTGGGAATACCTGCCAAGCTTCCCCATCTTGCCACCAACCTTCTTCCATACCGACCCCAATTCTGTATTTCTATTTCCCACTTTCTACCTAGGGATGGGCAGAACGAACCTCTAAGACTGATGGAAAACACTGGCCTAAGCAAAGCTTGTTCCCTTGCTCTCTGGGCAAACTTGGTGTCTTATACCTTCCCTGGGAGCAAGAAGTATCCTAATGCTTTGGTTTAAAAGGTCCTTCTCCTCCACCTCCAGCTTGATTGCAGGCTACACTTGAGAAACCCAGTGAACAGAAATAGAGATGCTAGCCAAACACGCATTGGCAAGTCTCCCCAACCTCCTAGGCCCTGCTCTGGTGCCACTGGCTGCATGAAGCCTTCACTGGTCTGCCCTGCACTCCTCCTGCCCCCACCCCAGTCAGAAGGATTATCTCCCTCTTCTGACCTCCCCAGCACACAAGCTCTCACATACTTAGCACATTTTATTGGGCACCCAACTTGTTTCAGACAAGCAAGGACTTTGTATTCTCCTGCCTCCCCACCCCCAGCACCCAGCACAGGTGATTAATCATAGAGAAAGGACCTGAATACATTTCTGTTGAATCAAGGAACGAACAAGTAAATGACTTAAGCAGGGGTGATGACAATGCCCCCAAAGGTTGTTAGCAGGGGTGATTTGCTAGAGGATTTCAGGTCCAACAGGACACATTTGTTCTCCCATAATACAGAGACTGTTCCACTGCTGTGGAAGGGAAATGGAGGAATGGAGGGCCCCCCCAGCCCAAGTACCCTGGAGAGAGAGGTACCTGGGTGCAGCTGTTGCTGCTGCCGCCGCTGCTGCCAGCCACCTCCCCGGAGAATGCCTTATCAAATGTCTCAGCTGGTTGTTCCCCGGGCAGACCCCACCCAATCGCAGTGTTGCTGGCTTTTTGGGGCTGCAGTGACAATTCGGCTGAGAGGGAGAAATTCAAAAAGCAACAGACAAAATCAGAATGTCAGTATTAGAAAAAAGAGCCGGGAGTTTTTTTTTTTCTAATCCCATGACTATGTCCTGTCCTACTTTCTTTTCCTGAGAAGGTGGGAGAGATGGGCTGATGGGCTGATGATGACTCTAAGCACCTGGTCTTCCAGCATGCAAACATCTGCTAAGAACTCATTTCTAAAAAAGGAAGCCATGGATTGGATTCCATCCACAGAGGCACAAGCGGGGCCTCGCACCTGTCTGCTTGTACCTGGAACACAAATATCTCTCTACTCATCGCCAGCTACTTTCTGCTCCCCAGTGTTGTAGAAAAGATCAACTTTCTCTTCCTTCCTACAACTCTGCAGAGGCCAGATCACTAAGCCGGGGGCATGAGGCAAAGAAAAGTGCTGTTTTGAGAGTTTCTGCTCTTGGGAAAAAAAATATCATATGATCCTCAAAAAGAACACTAAACCCACCTCCAGATGGCAAAGTTGCACTGTATTACCTATTATTTTAAATAAAAAGGACTCTGACAAGTGGTTCAGGGAAGCAGGCCATAGCAGAAAAGCAGCTTAGGCTTAGAGTCTAAAGACCTAGGATCCACTCCTAGTTCTGCTGCTAAGTTGCTATGGGACCTTGGAGAAACTAGTTGGCTATTCTGGGCCTTGGTTTCCTCAGCTGTAAAATGAGGGCCCTGTCCACCTCCTAAAATCATGAGGTGCAGCCGATCTCCTGAGTGTGAACTCAAAGGTCCTACAGACATGGAACCAAGTGCTATAAACTAAAAATAAAAAATCTCAAAAAAAGCCTTCTAGGTCCTTGGATACAGCATTTTGACTGAGTCCAGGTTTTACAGAATAAACCCTTTTATTCAGGGGATTTGTTCTGTGAAGTTTGGATTCAGTCAAAGGGCCACACTTGAGGATCTAGAGGGCCACACGTGGCCTCCAGGCCGCAGGTTCCCCACCTCTCTGCTAGGCTATCCCTTGCCCCTGGGCCATGGTCTCTCTTCCCCACCACTGCCAAGAAGCCCCAGATGGAAGGCCCAACTTCACATCTTCCTCTCCTTCTTGTTCCTCAGTCTCATACCTACCTGGCTCTTACTGACATGTATCAAAGCGCCATGTGACAAAAGAGTCTCCATAGTAACCTTGTCCCATTCGGAACCAGTCCACCCCTCTCTTCTACTGCCATCACTTACTGGCGCCTACTCACTAGGCTCCATGACAGCAGAGTCAAGGTCCCCTGGTAGTGATGTCTGGCCTCACCGTCCCAAGATTCTGACGGCAGCTGACCCTGGCTGCCCTCCTCGGACACACATGGCCACTAGAGACGGAGTGGTCCCGGGAGCAGAGGCCCATGTTGTTACTATTTCTTTTCTCACCCCTTCTACCTAAAAGAGGTCATGCACTCCTTCTCCTACCTAACTATATTTAAGACTAGCAAATTCTGTGAGTTCACTGGTTATGAAACCCCAGAGGAAAACAACTGAAGCAACTCGTTCAAAGGCATCAGTGCCCAAGGAATTACACCTGCCCAGGATAACCTTGAGATGCCCCACTGGAATCAAACAGGATTAGGCACAATGATTTCCCCCACATTTCTACTATTTCTGAAGTGGATGGATAAACCCTATAGGTTCTAGGCAATGCTTCTCAAATGCCATTTTTTGAAAAGCAAATAAAAAAACAAAGAAAGAAATAAAGCAACTTGACATCAACAATTAAAAACAAAACCTACAACAGGACTATCTCAAAGTGTACAACTGAGAAAACTGAAGAAACTCACACTATTCCTCCACAGAATGGTGAGAAAGACTGTAAATCCTTATCAGATGCAAGTGAAAGGGGCAGCTCATAAAATATTGTATTTGCTAACATTTTAACCACTGATAAAACAATTTTCAGTGTGGGCCTGGCTCCCCAGCAACAACTCTCCAAACCCAAAGATTAGGGAAATTCATAAGAGCTTTGATGGTCAAATAGAATAGCATTTACAAGAGCATTTTCCTTCTGATGGCTCTTACTTTGTAAATTCTGATTTCTTAGGCAACACCATAAGTGCCAACCTTGCAGTATACATACATGTTGAATTGGACAGGGATGGCCTGCAGGAGCCAAGGGATGACCCCGACGTTCCCTCTTCACTCACATCCAGGCTGTTTCCATGCTGGGAGATCTCTGCGAAACTGTCAGAACTCTATTTTTTGTTTGTTTAAAAGAAAGAGAAAACAACGTGAAACGACATTTCACTTTAAAGGAACAAAACAACCCCCAGACTCAACAGACCAGTCTACCCAAAGCGGGGCTCTTTCACACATATTACATTTACCCAACCTTGGAAATTGCTGTTATCAATTTAGGGCCTACCACTCATTCTTGTGTGGCACCTAACATGATTGAATCTGACAAAGGGTAGAGATCATGGGCATCGTAAGCTATGCATTCTCAAAATAAGCTCAAATAAGGATGGCAATACAGAACCTTTGACAACATCACAATAAACAAATTGGTTAAAGTCTAAAGGCCAAACAAAACCAATTCTTTGCAATAGGATCTGAGTGGGATGCTCCAGCAGCAGCAAAGGATGGCAGTAAAAGCATGGCAAAGGTAGCTGCATGCCAAAGCCCACAGATTTAGAGGAGAGGATGAGAAGGAAGACAGTAAGAGTCTGGGAAAAGTCCACCCAAGGGTTCTGTTTCCTGGGATGGTCCCATGTGCTCATGCTCCCTGGCCACAGTAAGAAGATTGGATTTATCATTTGGTGGTTTTAGACAGACTGGCATGGCACAGCATGGCATGGAATTCTATGCAGAGTAGGTGCTTAAGAAATGTTTGTTAAATTGAATAAACGCAAATGTAAAGCAGAATCATAATACAAGGCTTTTCCAAATTCATCTGGTCTGTGAAGCAGTTGGTTTTTTACATGTTCTATAATACTTTGATAACAGTATATCAACGTAGCTGGTCCTTTGTAATCTATATTTCATGTATGCTCCTGAGGAGGGCAACATAGGCTTTTCCAGGCTTCCGAGGGTTCTATGACGCAAAATGAGGTGAAGAACCTCTGAACGAAGGGAAATTGCAGCCAGGGAGGCAATCGAATGCTTTTTCAACATTTCTCTCTTCAAACTAACTAGAAAGGGAGTCACTAATCCCTACAGAAGGATCCCTGCAAGCCAGGCACATATTGACTTAGTTTTAACATGTAACATTATCTATGTTTTACTGTATTTTTATTTATTTTGTTAAATATTTCCCAATTACATTTTAATCTAGTTCAGGCCTCACTGTGCTGTGGATACCTGCTTGACACCTCTGTTTTAGCTCACCCTGATTTTGCAAAAGTCATCTGGAACAGGGAAAAAATGAAGTTTGCACAGAATGTCTAAAATTAGGGTTGAGTTTTCTCATTGGAAAGGTATTTGGATGGGCGTGGCCTTAGGCAAGGAGGCATCGATGGGGCCTCAGACTGAATGGAAGGCAGAAAGGCCTATGCAAATGTGTAGGAGAACTGTCCCCAAGCTACCCTCCACAAGAGATTCTGGATAAGCTCCCTGAGGCCAGGCACCTTGTCTCATCCAAATATTCAACTTCCCAAGGTAATGAATGTATATCTCCCCCTTATAGAAGATGCTTAATAAATGTTTGTTGAATTGTTATTAAGCCTGAAGGACTTACGATAAAAAAAAATGCTATCTAGCTCCTGAGAAAAAACTGCCAGAGTCTGAATGCAGATTGAAGCATACCTTTTTACTTTCATTATTCTTGGGTCTTTTTTTTTAGTCTGTGTTTTCTTCTATAACATGGCTCATATGGAAATGGTTTTCATGACTGCACATGTATAGTCTGTATCAAGTTGTTTGCCTTCTCAAGTATGGGGGAGGGGAGGGAGGGAAGGGAAGAACTTGGAACTCAAAATTTTACAAAATGTTAAAATTTTTTGTTTATATGTAATTGAGAAAAAACATATAAATAAATAAATTGGGGAATTTGGGGGAAAGTAGCTGTCCTTACCAGGAGCCCTCAGTCACCATGTAGCAAGACCAGACCTGCAGGCTCTGAGGGGCCCAAGAGACAGGTAAAGATTCTGTATTTTCTCAAAAAGAGAGTAGTAGCCAAGAAACTCCATCCTGTAACACTTTACAGTTGAAATAAAGGACCTAGTTTCTACTGATTTTTACTACACCGAGCTCAAGAGATTTAATGAGACCACACGGACCAAAGCAGCAAGTAAAAGAAATTAATTTATGAGGAAGAAAACCTTAAAAAGAAATGCTTGGATATATTCTGGCTTAATGAAGTATTAAGCTACTTAAGGCTCTATTCTGAAATAATTGGGAGTGTCTGTACATGGACCCTCTTCCTATAGTGCTTGGAGCTGAGAAAGCCTTCCTTATTGGAGGAAATTCTCTTTGGATGCTACCTCTTAGAAGCCACTGTGGACTCTGCAGCCTGGTGATGTTAGCCACCCAAGGACTCTGAGCGGGTAAGCATGCTTCAAAGCAAGGAGGTGTAAAAGAGACAGAAGGAAAAAACACTCACTCTGCCCATGCCAGGCCAAGGATGTGCAGCAAAAGAGACTGCAGCACCAACAGAGGCCAGTACACCCCAACCAACAAGCATGTAGTAAGCACCTACAGTGTACAAGGCACTGTCCTAAGTGCTGGGGATACAGCTACAGAAGGGAGACAGTGCCTGCTCTTAGGGAGCTTCCATCCCACTAGAGATCAGCAACATGTTCACAAATAAGTAAATACAAGATAGAAACAAAGTAAACACAGTTATTTTGGAGGAAGACATCAACAACTGGGGGAAATCAGGAAAAATCGTAGGCTTTGGCCCGGGAAAGGGTCAGTGCGTATGAGACTGCTACCACCTATCTGTGGGTGAATGGACAAAGAAGGGTTCATTGAGATGCCACTAGCATTTCCAGGAGACATGCTGAAGGTGGTGGCCATTTGGGAACGGGTGCCAAGAGTGCTCAATACCCAATTCAATTCCTTGTTACTTCATTAAATGTCTTTGGTTTCGACTCCTATGTCATCAGGCTTGGTCTGGTACAAAGAAACACACGGGTAGGGGCTTGGAGAAATGGAATGAATAATTACACATGAACCACCACAAGAAAGGGAATTAAACTACAATCCAAGAAAAGTCTTTGTGGCTTTCCATCTACACACCTTGAAGAGCATAGTGGCCATTTCTACTGCCGATGGCTCTTCAAGCCCAAGTTCTTTTCTTCTTTCTGCCTGGACCTGGGCATAACTAGACAAAAGAAGAGAGAGTCAACTTTCCTCAGTGGTACTTCAGAGCTTAATCTTATTCCCAGATACAGTCACAACAATCTGACACTAAGAGATAACATTTATGTTATAGCCTCCCATTCTCCTTTGTTGCCTCACAACAGCCATGGGAGAGGTACTAGAGGCGTCACCTTTCCTAGTTTCCAGAGAAGGAAACAGAAGTGAGTTGGCCACGGTCACCCAGCTGGTGAGCAAGCATCATAGGCAGTGTCTGAATAGGGAAGAGCACAGAAGAGATCGCCAAGCACACAGCCCATGGCACTTCATTCTATGAGGTTTAAGCTATTGCGTAGTCCACTGCATGGCACTCCCAAGGAACCCACAGGGAAAATTACCCGGGGAACTAGACTCCTCACAGCCTCACTGCTCTACCAAGACTGGGCCTCATCTAGCTGTCCCATAAATCATCAACTATATCATACAGAGGCTGGCCTAGGGAACACTGGCTCCCAGGCACAGCCAATCTCTGCTTCTCTAAGCCACCAACCACCAGCTTTGGATTGGGGCAGAGGCTGGTACCCTCATTAGGGCTAATGACGGCAGCTGCTGCTGTCTGCTGGCTCTCACAGCTCAGCTGTCCTGCCTCCCTGATTGTGCTAACAGATGGCATGCGGGTGAACTCTCCATTACTCAGTCTTTAAAAGCCCAACTACTTCAGCCCAAATTTTATTTGGTTTTACTGTAATTTGAAAAAAACTCTCCCTTCTTTGAAGCATTTGCAATTCATTTTCATTGCCTCCAAAACTGAGAATGCCCATGGCTATAGTAAGACTCTAGCTTCATCTTCATGGAAGACAGTTTATTTCCCACTAGTCCCAGGCTCATTCAAGTAATATTTATTGTTTTAAAGTTGTTTGGAGGGGAGCATTGCAAGCATAAACACAAGTTTACTAACAGAGAAGGAATCACTGTAGTAATGCATTTCCATTCTAGAGGATTTTCTGGTGAATATCAGAGAGCAAAAATCCCAGTGGTTTCCAAGGATGAGAATCTGTACTTCAGAGACTGATAGGACATACATGAAAAATAAGGTCATAAATGAGCAAGCTAGCAGTGCAGTGACATATGTGAGTCCCCTGATGGAGACAGAAGCCAAGAAATGAAAAGGGAGGGACCTGATCGTTCAAAAAGGGAAGGACAATGGAAATTCTCCATTCGATATTTTCAAGACCTCTAGTTTTAATTCTATTTGACTGAATTCATATACTATGAAGACAGCTTGATTATACATATAGATGTACATATATTTGGGCCTTTTAAAAGTATATCATATTTTAGAAGTAATTATTTACATGGCATCGAAACATCTAGTCAATTTAATCGATTTTATGGATACTGTTTACAAATGTCAACCAAATCAATTAGATGCGTTTCTTACTGACCTGAAGATCTGATTGCATGTTTCAACACCATGTAAACAGAATTTTAGATGGGATTATAACCTAATAGGCCCTCTTATATGAACCCTAAGCCATAGAAATCTTAGCATAGCTTGTACACAGGTATCTGCACATGGAAACAGCTGGGTTTTAAAAAATGAAACCTATCAGTCCTTTGGCAGAAGCGACCAGTCGAAAGTTTACACCAAATGGATGGAGACAGAGACATCCTCAGCCTAGAGACTGCCTATAAATCGAAAATAATTACTCTCTGTACAAAAACAAACACAAAAAAAACAAAAGAAGGAAAGTCTCTAGATCTCTCTTCAGGTATAGTAGCCCTACACCCAATATCAAAATTATTTGAGGGAAGGAGACAATGGATATGATGAATGCCTACACGTGATGTTGTTGTTCACACCAACAGAGCATTAACAGCTGCAGCTATGGTTGACTTGCATTCCAATGACCTGGACATTGAGAAGTGAAAGCCAAGTCTGACACGCCAATTTTCCAAGTTCTTCCATGGATTAGTTTTACAGTTAAGACCATACAGATGGTAAAATATTTACCTTCTAACCAAAAGGGAAAAGTGAATAGACAAACACAGAGATTGATTTTTTTTCTTAAAAGCATTAAGTGAAATTTCCTACCTAACTACAGTGTGTGTGCAAACAATGAATTCAGGCTTGGAATTCCACTGGTGATAGGTGATGTAATACTGAGTTTGCAACCAAATCCACTGCTGGCCTTTGGTCAGGAACCGATAGTAACAGGACTTTCCTTTTCCAAACTGCATCACTTGATTTTAAAAAAAGAGAGAGAGAGAGAGAGAGATCACACATTTGTATTGAGCTTTTGATGGTCCTTAAATACCTTATACACTTCTCATTCCAGTCTAAGGACATGAATTTTATACATCTCCAATCCTAGCTTTTTGAGCTGGAAAGAACCATGGAGATAACCTAATGAAATCCAGTCATTCTACAAAGGAAGAAACTGAGGCCCAGAGAGGGGATGGGACTTCCTGCAAGGTAACACATGGAGGAGATGACTGGAGGGATTCAGACACAAGTTGTTCACTTTTTGCCACATCACACTGTATCTTGTGCTGAGGTTTAAAATTTACTTCACTATTCATTGGCAGAGTCCTCAGGAGTGTTAAATTACTTTAATGTAAGGTTGTTTTGGACGCACAAAAAACCCATTTACTTCTACTTGCTATATACAGGGAACTGTAAATATCAAAAGACGTCAATTGAGCACCGTCCTTTTCTACATTAATAGAATACAAATCTCAGGATGTTTTGAGCATTTACTTGTGGCAGAAATTGAAGGTAGCAGCAGTATAATCCAAGAAGCCTTTCCTTGCTTAACTTACAGCTGAGATGCTCCCCCACAACAAAGACAGGCGAGAATGCTCACTGTCCACTCACAATAGGGACTTATGGCAAAAATCAAAGTAGAATGGCCCCAGATCTCACCATCTTCCACTACCTCCATGCAAGGATGCCCAAAGTCACCTTGGGCTGGGAGATTCAACAGTATATCTTCCTACTGGCAACTGGATTCACCAAGCTGTAGTGAGGGCCTTGAAAAGTCATTCTTACTTCCTTAGATGGCTGCATCTCAAAGATTTCTATAATGGCAAATCTTGGGGCTTAGAGATGGATTTCCAACTATTCATTTTACAGACAGGCAAAAGGCAAATTGAGACTCAAAGGGGCAAATGGCTTTCCCACAATGAGTTAGTGGTCCAGTTGGTATCAGAAGCAGAGTTTCCTCTCATGCCAATGTTCTTCCTATCTGCCAGCTTGGGTGCCAGGATTTTGGGTCACCAAACTCTAATTTACCAGCTTACCAGAAGTGGGTTCTCGATGAAATTCCTATCTGAAATGTCCTCAAACTATGCCCGTCATTCCAAGTACACCAAAAGTCTTCCTTTATTGACCTCATATAATTTCAGTCACTTTTCACCACATTCTCTATCACACACACACACACACACACACACACACACACACACACACACACACACACATACAAACACAGAGTTCTCACCTTACCTAAGTGGATCATTCCACAGACCTCTACTTAAAGTGATTTTTATGTAATGTGAATTTGCCTGTAGACACACATGGGAAGGGAGGGAGGGAGGCAGGAAAGCCCCTCCCCCTGCAACTAGGCTGGTGCTGGCCTGAATAAGAAGAAGAAGGGGGTGGGGGCAGACACATGAGAGCCAGACAGAGACACAGACAGGAGAGGATGGGCAACAGGCAGGGCCAGGGAAAGACATGGCATATGAGAGCATACCAATGGAAGACAGACACTCAGGCTGCTTTCGGGTGGGTGGATCAGGGCAAAAGTCTCTCCCTCAGCTCAGGAGGTCTTATTCTTCTGCTTTCACTTGGAAAGTCTTTTGTTTTAGTTGGGTTTTTTTGGGGGGAGGGAGGGCCAGAATGCCAAGCCCAGGGGCAAGACCAGAGAGAGCACAGTAGGGTAAAGTTCTCATAGGTGTTTTTTTGGAATGTGGATTTTTTTCAGAATTCTTTAAAGTAGAATTTGCATAATGCGAATTTACATAAAGTGAAAACTATCTGTGTGTGTATATACATACACACATATATGCACATATATGTTAAACTATACTATTATGTAGTTATTCTCCATTCCTCTCCTCTCCATCCTTCTCCACTGCTACCACCTTTTACCAGTCCCTATTCGTCATATGCTCAGATCATAGAAATAGCCTTCAAACAGGCTGCCCTTGCTCTCCTCTCTATCCCCACCAATCCAGAGTTCAAACTGATGGAAGACTAATCTTTTTATGCATAGATCTGGTCATGCCACTACCTCACTCAAAAATTTTCTGTGGCTCCCTACGGCCAATCAAATAAAATGCAAACTCTTCATCCTGGAATTCAAGGACTGCCACAATCTGGTGCCACCCAATCTTTCCAGTCCTATCTTACAACTTTCTATACACTCTACACTCCCACCAAATTGGACTTCTTTCTTCTCCTTCCAAAAGACTCTGAGCTCTCTCACCTCTACCCCTTGGTTCACACTGTTCCCTTTGCCTGAAATGCTCTCCTGCATCCTACCACATCCTTCAAAGTCCAATTCAAGGGCTGACTCCTCCAAAAAGTCTCCTCTGAGCCCCCAATGGATAATGACCTTCCCTCTCAAACCTCACGTGACATCTGGTTTATATCTTATCATTATTATGCTATGTGTATTGTGGCTTTATTCTTATCTCATCCCCTACTGTAAGTACAGAGGGCTGGGGTGGGGGCTCATCTAAAATTTTTTATCTCGCGCAATAAGAACTCAATAAATATTCACTGAATGAATGGGATGTCTGCTGACATTTCCTTTTATTACTGTGCTCTGGTTAATTCTAGCAGCCATGTTGGGAAGCCATGTTTTTTTTTTCCTTTAGGCACTTCCCCCCAAAATAGCCAGGCAATGGGGGAGAGGACATGTTATTAACAGAGATGCTAAATAATTATCTTGAATTGCTTCATGATGTTTTCAGACATCACACCTGCCTGATAAGGCCAAGGGTTCCAAACCAACCTCTGGACAATCCAGCCATGACACTTCTGCAATACTGAACATGGGGAACACTCCCTCCTTGCAGCTGGCATCAAGACTTTTCTAAGCCATTTGAGAGAAGCAGGAACTTTGGGAGGTCGAATTTGTTCAAATCTACCTGGGCACTTCTAGATTGTCCTGGTCATACCCACATAATATGCTCTCGTGTGTTTTTAACATGATAACTTGCCCTTCCTTTTGGAAACATATGTATAAACATAAGTCTTATGGCTTTCCACTTACCCCTTATATATCCAGAATGACCCAAACCTCTACAGAACCAGAAGCAGAGGGAAGGCACTTTTACCTACCCTACTCAGCCATTAAAGCTCTAGTGATTGGCAAGTATTCTTCTTTGACAAGGCTGCCCCAAGGTTTCACTCCTGCTGACTTGGTTTCCCCAGATCTTGAGTTCAAGGACCTGGCACAGCCCTTTCTGTAAAAGTTACTACAGAATGGCAGCCTCTTGAATGGAGGCCGAGGAGCCTAGAACTTGAGGCCAATCAGCTTGTGCCAGATACTTCTTCACCATCCCAAGTCCCCAGGTGACCTTCCACTGGGAAATCCTGCTGGCAGGACAACAGAATTGCTAAACTGCAAAGTTGGAAGGACCCTAAGAGTCGTCTGGGCCAACCTAATGGGCCTGGTTTGACAAGTCATCTTGAGGCTTTCTTAGTAAAAATTTCTGGGAAGCTTCTCATCCCCATGGTGGGAGAGGGAGAGAAACAGGACTTGTGATTTCACTACTACAGGAAACTGCTCCATGAGGAAAATTCCCTCTATTAGTCCAGATTAATATCTTCTTAGAGATAGAGGCATTGAGAGGTTAAGGGACTTGGCCAGGGTCACACAGCTAAGATATATTGGGGCAGCTTGAGGCTGGCTCCTCAAACACAATGCTATACTGCCTCTCCTCTCCTAGGTGGCAACTTCTAAAATGAATTCATCTGCCTAAACCAATAAAACCCAAACATAAAAAATGCAAAGCTCATAGTGTAAATAGCACAAGCAGGAAAAAATTCAAGGTTAATTTTTCCTTCGTGAGCACTGAAGCCTACTGTACTTCCAGGGCTCCAGTCAAGATTCACATTAAAGAAGCCCAGCCCATTTTAACTTGGCAAGATTCTCACTGAACAGAATTCTTTCAAGTCTACATTTTCCACCAACAGATGCACAAGAAATCCTGTTTGTTCCAATCTCATCATTCACAGAACAAACCTTTCCTTCGGCCTTCTAGAAAATTCCAGCTTCCCTAAATTTCCTTTTGGTCTCAACAATAAATTTTACTATTGGAAAGTCCGTGTATGCAAAATATATCATTTGATTCAGACATTTTGAGTTATGGGAATGTGACAATGGCTAGTCTCTTGCTACTGTGGAGCCAATGCTTTCTTGGTTTTGCTATCTAGTAGTTGACACAGGCATGATTAGAGGAAAGTCCTAGTAATATGGTGAGCATATTTGCCTTCAAGGACCCACCACCTCTGTAGAACTGGCTACAGGCTGAGCTGGAAGGAGAATGTTTTGGGGAAGAATTGTCCCTTCTCCCCACTGTGCCTGCTCCATTCTCTGAGGACCCTCTTAAACACCACCACGTCCAGCCCTGCTACCATGGCCTGAAGAAGAAGGTGCCTGTTTAGGGTGCTTTGGGGCTGCTAAAATGGTGGGATACATTTATCAAGCCACCAGGACCAGTGGTACGAAGGACAATCTACTCCTCTCCTGCCCTCCCCCACCCCATCACGCCTCCAGCTGTGAGGATATATTCTGATTGCTTCTAAAACCTATCTTCCAGGAGCCCTGGCTGACATTTGTGTAACTGAATCTGCAATACAAAGAGAAGTGGAAAGGATGTTACATATTATACTGTAAACATTGACAAAAGAGAAAATGTCAAGTTTAAATGATTTTGATTCTGCGGTCCCTTTTCTCATTATCTGACAGGCAAGTGAATCTTATCGCATGGCTGATAAAGAAAGCTCCAGCCCCATCTGGGCTCCACGGTAACAGCCTGTCATCAGCTGAAGTGGGAGAGATGCTCTGATTCTTTGGTGACCCCACTTCCAGCAGTGTGGCACACCTTTCAGTAATGGGGATCTCATCACCACCTCTTCCAAGACAAAAACAAATGCAAAGAAACTCTCCAAACCTCCAAGCACAGAACTGTAAGCAAATACCAAAAACCCACCAATTCCCAAATTTAAGATGGTGCACAAACAGAATCAATCCACAGGTACTTATTGGCACTTACTATGTTCCAGGCACTGCACTAAACCCTGGGAATACCAAGTAAAAACAAAAACAGTCCCTGCCCACAAGTAGCTTACTTTCTAATGGTGGAGACACGTACAAACACTGGTATATGCAAGATAAATACAGAAGAAATGCAAGGTAGCTTTAGAAGGGAAAACATGCAGCCGGGGGTGGGGGGGGTGGAAGTCTGGAAAGAAATGGAAAATTAGAAACGAATAATTTTGTTTCCATTTCATTCAAATTCCCTTCTCACACAGCTTCTTTCTCAAGGTACAGAGGTGGCAGACTACACAATGGTAGATTGCTGCATGTGTCACCAGATGTGGTTAAGGTGTTGTTTTGTTTCATATCATTTTTTTTCTTAGGACATGACTATGCTATAAACAACGTAAAGTATCAGAAAACAGAAAGCAATCAATCGCCCAATTAAAAAAATCAGGAGAAAACCCATCTAGTCCTTCCCCAAAGTATCATCTCCCTCACTAAACGTACCAACAAATAACGTTTAGGAGTAATTCTTAACACACAACGGTTCACCAAAGATGTTCAGTGCTTTTACTTTTAGCACTATTAAGAGTTTCACAAAAGCATCACAAAGGAAAAAAGAACCTAAGGGCCCTAATTAGCATTTCCTTTAGAGACTTGGAAAATGGAAACTTACATTGTTCATGGCACTTTGCGAGAGACTCCAAGTCATCGGCGTGGTAATAGTCGTAGCCTGACGTTCCCAGCACCTCAAAGGGTAGGTAACCTATGATGGGTGGGGCCCTAGTGCCAAAGAGAAAGAAAATGAGTCAATATAACTGAGGTTGCAATGAAATTTCAGTCTCTTAATGGCCAATCCAAGATAAACATTTCAAGCTTCAACCTTCCCCCAAAGCCCATCATGGGCACTGGCCTCTTCCAAACGGTTCCTGGTTCCTTTAGAATAAGGTTAGTGTTGCATGCTTCTCTCCTACTTAAGATGTGGAGAATGAATTCAGTTGGAAGGTGAGTCACTAATTGAGCGTGTTTGGCCCACTGCCTGAGGAAGCTGCTAACACTAAAGACATTCATTATGCAGAATGAATTTCCAGACTACACAATACCCCAGCATGTATTTGTGGCAAATCTCTGTCACCCAGGGAGAAACTCATTCATTAGAATCAAGAAGACACTGAAATCAACATTTCGTGTCAAAACATACCTGGGGGGAAAAAGTTCTTATCCAAGTCTGGGTTGTAACCATCAAAATATGAATCTGTAACCCCATTTCATTACCACGTCTTCTTTGGCTGGGGGAAGGGTGCACACGGTGGTTTCCTGACATCAAGAAACAGCCAGCATTTGGGGTTCCCTTTAGCCTAAGGTTCCTTAGGACATCTGGGCCTTTCTGTTGTATCTGCAGCTGAGCTTTCTTTCATGTGTTGTCTTTCTCAATTAGACTGTGGGCTTCTTGAGGGCAGACACTATCTCAATCTTTCTACTTGTATAGCACAGGGCTTGGCACATAGGAAGCACTTTCTAAATGATTTTTCATTCATTCAAGATCCAACTCTGAGAGTGACTCACAAGTGGTTTTTAAAAAGCATCCAGTATCATATAAAATCTTGTACTATCAGGTTTTCATCCAACATTGGATGACCTGCAAGCCAAGTTTGTGACCTGAATGCCATCAGTTTTATCAAAATTGTTGCCTCCACACTTAAAACTTAAAAACATACTCTTAAGGTGAGAAAACACATAAGAAAATGCATATATTTCTGAACAGTGTGAACTCAAATCCTTCTTGAGGACAAGATTGGACCAAGTGGGCCAGGTTTCACATGCTTATGCTTTGTTGATGCCAGTCAGTACCAGGTGACCCTTTGAAAAGAAGCCTCCCTAGGAAGCACGTGTGGCACACCAGGACAAAAAGAAACAGCCTGCCATCCAGGGGGCTTATGTTCTAGCAGGGGAAATAGCATATACTAAAGGAACAGGCCAGCTGAATCACTGTACATGTGAAAAAGGGGAAAATCTGTTCACACTCGCAAGTTAATCTTTGCCTGGGTAAACTCGAACAATGACTGGGGAATAAAGAGACCAATTCAAAAGTGTGACTTCTGGCTTTATGATTCTGAGAGCGTGCAGAGCCAGCCATGTGACTGAGCTGGGAAGAACAGGAAGAGGACCACAGGGTGATCAAATGGAAAGAGCTGGACAGGGAGAAAGAGGACTCCGGTGCAAAGGCCCTCAGTCTCATCTGTCAAATCAGTGGGTGGGA
Organism: Trichosurus vulpecula; assembly: GCF_011100635.1. Lineage (NCBI taxonomy): Eukaryota > Metazoa > Chordata > Mammalia > Diprotodontia > Phalangeridae > Trichosurus > Trichosurus vulpecula. Next base: position 28,727,895 of record NC_050582.1, read on the forward strand.
CCAAGATGACCTTCTGGGTCAAACATGTCAGAAGTCTCAGCGTGAGCTTAAGTCCTTTCTGTCCAAACATCTGGGAGTAGAGAAAGAATATTAACGTGTGGGAGGTAGCCAGATGGGGCAGTGCACAGAGTACCTGGCCTGGAGTTTGGAAGACCTGAGTTCAAGTCTGGCCTCAGACATTTATTGGCTGTGGGACCCTGGGCAAGTCACTTCATCTGTTTGCCTCAGTTTCCTCACCCATAAAAGGGAGATCTTAATAACACTAATCCCCCCAGGGTTGCTGTAAGGATCAGATGCACTTAGCAAACCTTAAAGTGCCACAAAAATGCTAGCTATTATTAATACCACCACCATCATCACCATCAAGCAGGGAAAATGTTACTGCCTATTGTTTGCTATATAGATTTCTAGGAGTCAAGACATGCTCCCTTATACTGTTGCTGTTGTTCAGTCATTCAGTTGGTGTGTGACTCTTCATGACCCCATTTGGGGTTTTCTGGGCAAAGATACGCGAATGGTTTGCCATTTCCTTCTCCAGTGGATAAGGCAAAGAGAAGTTAAGTGACTTGCTCAAGGTCACACAGCTAGTGAGCGTCTGAGGCCCAGTATGAACTCAGGTCTTCCTGACTCCAGGCCATGGTGACTCATATACGATAATATTCTTCTCCCTTATACCAGAGTATCTTTATCTGATTCAAATCTCCTGCCTCCCACATAGGTCCACTATTGATTCGATTTCTGACCTTGAGAAAAAACACTTCCCACTCTTGGTGTCTATAAAATTGAACCTGGAGTAACTGCCACAGTTTTGAGTACCTCAGATGAGGCATCATGGGACTCGAAGTAGAGTGTGTACCTATCATGTATAATACCCCACCTGGGCAAGTCAAGAGTATTTTTAAGGTTGCTCAGAAAATGTAAATGAAAAGATCCAATCAAGCAAATGATCCTAACTGCCCTAATAGATAATAATAATAATAATAATAGATAATAATAATAATAAAGCCAGTCACATTTCAAAGTCTTAAAGGGCTGTGCAGGGCACACAGTAGGCATTCCAGAAAGACTGACTGAGCAAGTAACTTTTACCAGGGCAAGAACATATAGACGGAAGTCAGAATGGGACCCAGGACATGATTTCTGGGTCCAAGGCACTTTCCACAAAAAAAAGGAAGCTCAAAGGCTAACAAAGACTTCAAATGCCGGCTGATACAACTTCTCACTTTGCAAATGAGGAAACGAAGGCGCAGGGAGGGAAAGGGACTTGTCCAAGGTCACCCAAGCAGTAAGTAGCAGAGCTGGGCTCTCTGGGTCCATAGCCAGGGTGATTTCCACTAGAACGAAATCTCTTGAATGCCACTCCTTAATTGATTTGGCTGTTTTAGTGATACCAATATATCTTTGCCACTCACTTCTTCCTTCAATTACACATAAAGATAGTTTTCAACATTCATTTTCGTATAACTTGGGAGTTCCAAATTTTTCTCCCTCCCTCCCTCCCTTCCCAGCACAGCAAGCAATCACCACTAGCTTCTCCCAAAGCTGTGGTATTAGCTGGGCAACGTTCATAAAGCATCTTAGGATGAAAAGGGATTCTGGAAAAAGAAGAACAAAATGATTTGCTCAAAGAGAGCTGAAGCATGCACTGGCTTTTGGAAATAACATGTGTGTGGCCAGGAAGAAAAATGAAAGACAAGAATAAGAACAACTAACATTTCTATAATGCCTACTACGTGCCAGGCACTGTGCTAAGTGCTTTACAATTATTATCCCATTTCAACCTCACAATAACCCTGGGAGGGTGGGGCTGTTATCATCTCCATTTGACAAATGAGGAAACTGAGACAAACAGAGTGAAGTGACTTGCCCAGGGTCACACAGTTAGTAAGTGTCTGAGGTTGAATTTGAACTCTGGTGTTCCTGACTACAGGCCCAGAGCTCTGTCCACTCTGCCACCTGGCTGCCCCCATAAGATAAGATAAAAACGTTAAACCTCTAACCAGTGAAACTAGCTGCAAAAGAGGTTTACCTTCATTGGTATGGGACTAGTTTGTATGCTATCCCCCGAACATGATATTCCATCTCCCACCTCCACACCTTTGCACAGGCTGTGCCTCATGTGTGAATGGCACTTCCAACAGGAAGCCTTTCCTGACTGCCTGCCCCCATCCCCCTCTCATTTTAGTGTTCTCTCCTTTCTCAAATGAAGTTGTTGTCTGTCTCCCCCAGCAGAACGTAAGCTCCTTGAAGGCAGGACCTGTTTTGGCCTTTCTTTGTATTCCCCCTGGCCCCAGCTTAGCACAGTACCTGGTCCATAGCAATGACTGCTTGCTGACCACAGGGACTAAGAAGATGCCCCATATACAACAGATGCTTCTTCAATGCTTGTTGAACTGAGCTGGTACACCACCATGACTTGTTTTCCATCTGGCCCAGATTTCTGGGAACCAGGACATTTATTACCCTCTCTTTCATTATCTCCTAATACTCAGTCCCAGTCACTTCAATACTCATTTTCAGGGGGTCTTAGTGCAAACCTTTGAACACAGCTTCTCAGAGATAATTTTTCACCTGGTTGTAAGGTTTTTAAACAAGTACTATTTTCCGATCAAATTTCACTTTTCATAGAAACACCCACTGATATGACGCATTTTCAACTAATCGAAGTGTTTACTGCATAACTGAAGATGGCCCCGAGGGCTGGCTAGCTGGCTGCCAGTCCTGAGAGCACACAGCAAGCACGGAAGAGAGATTAGCCTGAGTCTGGCTGCGCAAACCGGGGGAGCAGGTCTGACTCGGCTGACCTTAGGGTCTATACGAAGAGTGGGTGTCCATAGCAAAGGCCAAACCAAGCTAAAGGCAAACAGAAGCCTTGAAAAGGACTGCCAATGATGCATAGCAGGGAATTCATTTGGAATTTGCTTTTCTGATATCTCCGTATTATTTTATAGTCAGAACCAAACACATGAGCTTAGGGAAATCGATGAACTTCTCTTCATGTGCCCAGAGGACAAAAACCAAGAGCAATGGGCCAAGTGAAGTAGAGCTTTGCACTGGGAAATCTGAGGAGGTGTGTTCCGATATTGGCTCTGCCCTCTCCTCCTCATGTGACCTCAGACAAATCACTTCTACCCTTCGGACCTCAGTTTCATCTGCTCCAAAAGGCGGGGGTTGGACTAGATGACCTCAAAGGTTCCCCCCTTCCAGCTCTGAATCTATAATCCCAAGTTACAGCGAGGCAGATTTTAGCTTCAATATGAGGAAGAACTTTCTAACTCTTAGAGCCATACAAAAGTGGAATTGGCTTCTAGGATAGGTAGTAAGTTTCCCAGCAGTGGCTGGACCTATAAAGGAATGGGGTAGAAGAGATTTCAGTTAAAATAATCGGACTAAATACCTCAGAGGTCCCTTCTGGCTCTGAGATCCTTGGATCTTTCAGAGAGGACATGTGGAGCCTTTAGGGCCTCTCTGGATGAATGGGGTCCATCAGAGGAAATGACTGAAATATGGGTATGATACAATCATATTGCCTTTCTTCCTCGAAGTTATTACTGCTAACGTCACGCTCTCTCAAGAAAAGCTATATGACAGAGATAGCATCTCCTTGGGCAGCAGCTGAGCTCCCAATCCTACAGTTTTACCATCTGCAATGTCCTTTCCTCACAACCATCCTGTGGGAGGGGATAGTGAAGTAGTGATGGTCCCGGTTTTACAGAGGGGGAAACCAAGAACCAGAGAAAGATCAAGTGACCCCCCCCCCAGTCCATCTCTCTCTCTAACATACCATGCTGCCTCAAATGTTTTCCACAAAACAAAACATCATTCAAATACTATTACTAGAAGCAATTCCTTATGTTAGGAATGGATAATTCTACCCAAGTTTTTCCAATGAAAGCTGACAAGGGGAATGTGATTCAATACAGAACAAGTCATTATTGGTGAAGTTTCAAAATGGAGAATAAAATACAGGAACTGCTGGAGAAGTCTATGTAAGCAGAAAGAAAGAAAAAACACCCCAAAGCTACACTCAGTATAGGAATAAAGGGAAGGAAAAAAAGACCATGAATAACGGTGGGGTGGGTGGGAATGAACCAAATGCACAGGTAACTGGCAGAAACCCAGAGAGCAGGTAAGAGTGCTTGGAGGAACTGGTGAGGGAGCCATCACTTTGGTCTGGGGAAATTTGAGATGGCTTCACAGAGGAGGTAACAACTGAGTTGGGCCTCAAGGACTAGGGAGACATGAGGGATGATGCTGCACAAAGGCAGAGGGACTGGAAAGGGCACAATGAGATAGGAGAATGACAACTGAGTTCCATTTGGACTATATGGGAGTGTTATAGGAAGCTAAGGCTAGCAAGGTAGGGGTGGGCCCTGATAGCATAGGGCCCTGAATGCCAGGGGGAAGGAATCTGCATCTGATTCTATAGGCAAGGGGAAGCCCCTGAAGGTTTTTGAACAGGGAAGTGACCCAACCAAACCTGTGCCTTAGGAAGATAATTTGAGTAGCTGGCTTAAAGATGGCCTGGAGCAAGGAGGCTCTTAACCCAGGGTCCATAGACAGTCAATGGTTAAATTTCAGGGGAGCCATGACTTGGATGGAAAATATATTTTGCAAAACACAATCCTCTGTACCTTATGTTATGCATTTAAAAACATAACTCTGAGATAGAGTCCATATGCCTCCTCAAAGACCCAGATTTGAGTGAATCTGCCTTCCATGCCAGCACTCGGGGCCATCTTCACAAAAGAAGTCCTGGGCTGGAGAAGGAAGGACCCAGGGGCAGAGTGACCAGTGGCAAAGCTATTGCAAAGATGGTGGCTGGAAAGCAGGGACTTGCCTGAGCTCCCCCCTCCCCGCCCAGGTCCCTCCAAAAACCTATAAAAATGCCTCTGAACAAATTCTAGAGCTGCAGAACCCATGGAATAGCAGAGGGAAGCAGGGCTCCAGCCCAGGAAAGCCTGGATGGTCGCTGGGTAAAGTCTATCACGCAGGGAGCTGGGAGAGGAGCAGAGCAGAGCAGAGCCCTGCATGGGCTGCGCCCAGACCAACCAGACCAGGAGTGGGGCGGAACAGGCCCTAGTGCCCTGAATCAGTGCCCTGTGGCAGTTACCAGATTTCTCAACCCACAAACACCAAAGACAACAGAGAAGGTTAGTGGGAAAAACTGCGGGGGACAGGGTGAAAGGAGTTTGAGGTTCGGCCACCCTGCCCCGGGGCAGGTGGGGGGGCCAGTGGAGGAGGTGCAGCTACAGAACTACAGCTGCAGTTGCTTCCAGCCCCAGGCCCATCTGGTGGGAGGAATTAAGTCGCAGATCAGAGTGGGACTACAGAGACTGCTTAAGATCTGAGTCCAGTCCAGGTTGGCGGTTCTTGGGAGAGGAGCAGCGCTGGTGTGGCAGAGCTTGCTGTGTAGAAATAACTCTGAAAACAACAGCGTAAAGCTTGGAACAAAGTACTCTCTACTCTACAAGCAGTCATAACCCCACAAAAAACCCAAGGGTCAAGTAGTTGGCCGTGAACATGGCCAGGCAGCGAAAATGGACTCAGTTTCAGACTCAGACTTTAGAATCTTCCTTTGGTGACAAAGAAGACCAAAACATACAGCCAGAAGAAGTCAACAAAGTCAAAGAACCCACATCAAAAGCCTCCAAGAAAAACATGAACTGGTCTCAGGCCATGGAAGAGCTCAAAAAGGATTTGGAAAAGCAAGTTAGAGAAGTAGAGGAAAAATTGGGAAGAGAAATGAGAAGGATGTGAGAAAACCATGAAAAATAAGTCAATGACTTGCTAAAGGAGACCCAAAAAATACTGAGGAAAATAACACCTTAAAAAATAGACTGCTCTTTCCCCTCGCTCAAGATGGCGGACAAAAAGCCTCCAAAGGAACCAAAGGAAAAGAAGGTCAAAAAGGAAAAAAAAGAGAATAAAAAGGAGGATGTGGCTGAAAAGGTGGTGAAAAAGCCTCGAAAGCATTGCAGTCGGAACCCAGTCCTGGCCCGAGGGATTGGTAGATACTCCAGGTCCGCGATGTATTTCCGGAGAGCCATGTACAAGCGGAAATATGCTGCACCAAAAACCCGGATTGAAAGGAAAAAGAAAGAGAAGGTGCCTGCTACTATTTCAAAGCCAGTTGGTGGTGATAAGAATGGAGGAACTCGTGTGGTAAAGATTCGCAAAATGCCTCGGTATTACCCTACTGAGGATGTGCCTAGAAAGCTGCTAAGTCATGGCAAAAAGCCCTTCAGCCAGCATGTGAGGAGACTTCGAGCTAGCATCAAGCCAGGCACTGTTCTGATCATGCTCACTGGCCACCACAGGGGCAAGCCAGTGGTTTTCCTGAAGCAGCTGGCTAGTGGCTTGCTACTGGTGACTGAACCTCTGACCATCAACCGTGTTCCTCTGAGAAGGTCCCATCAGAAATTTGTCATTGCCACCTCTACCAGGGTTAACCTTTCAGGTGTAAAAATTCCAAATCATCTTACTGATACTTACTTCAAGAAGAAGAGGCTCCGTAAACCTAGACACCAAGAAGGAGAGATTTTTGACACAGAAAAAAAGAAATACGAGATTACAGAGCAGCACAAGGCTGATCAGAAAACAGTGGATTCTCAGATCTTGCCCCAGATCAAGAAAATTCCTCAGCTCCGTGGCTACCTGCGTTCTGTATTCTCTCTCTCCAACGGAGTTTATCCGCACAAACTGGTGTTTTAAATACCTTCCAGAGAACTCTTATTAAAATATTTGGAATAGTTAAAAAAATAGACTAACTCAAATGGCAAAAGAGCTCCAAAAAGCCAATGAGGAGAAGAATGCTTTGGAAGGCAGAATTAGTCAAATGGAAAAGGAGGTCGAAAAGACCACTGAAGAAAATACTACCTTAAAAATTAGATTGGAGCAAGTGGAAGCTAATGACTTAATGGAAATCAAGATATTATAAAACAGAACCAAAGGAATGAAAAAATGGAAGACAATGTGAAATATCTCACTGGAAAAGCCACTCACCTGGAAAATAGATCCAGGAGAGATAATTTAAAAATTTTTGGACTACCTGAAAGCCATGATCAAAAAAAGAGCCTAGAGATCCTCTTTCAAGAAATTATCAAGGAGAACTGCCCTGATATTCAAAGAATTCACCAATCACCTCCTGAAAAACATCCCAAAAAGAAAACTCCTAGGAATATTGTCACCAAATTCCAGAGCTCCCAGATCAAGGAGAAAATGCTGCAAGCAGCCAGAAAGAAACAATTTGAGTATTGTGGAAACACAATCAGAATAACACAAGAGCTAGCAGCTTCTACATTAAGGGATCGAAGGGCTTGGAATATGATATTCCGGAGGTCAATGGAGCTAGGATTAAAACCAAGAATCACCTACCCAGCAAAACTGAGTAACATGCTATAAGGCAAAATAAGGATTTTCAATAAAATAGAGGACTTTCAAGCTTTCTTAGTGAAAAGACCAGAGCTGAATAAAAAATTTGACTTTCAAACACAAGAATCAAGAAAAGCATGAAAAGGTAATCAAGAAGGAGAAATCATAAGGGACTTACTAAAGTTGAACTATTTTGTTTACATTCCTACATGGAAAGATGATGTGTATAATTCATGAGACCTCAGTATTAGGGTAGCTGAAGGGAATACACACACACACACACACACACATCGACAGAGGGCACAGGGTGAGCTGAATACGAAAGGATGATATCTAAAAAAAATAAAATTAAATTAAGGGATGAGAGAGGAATATATTGAGAGAGGGAGAAAGGGAGAGATAGAATGGGGTAAATTATCTCACATAAAAGGGGCAAGAAAAAGCAGTTCTGTTGGGAGGGAAGAGGGGGCAGGTGAGGGGGAATGAGTGAATCTTGCTGTCATCGGATTTGACCTGAGGAGGGAATATCATACACACTCAATGAGGTATGTTACCCCTCAGGAAAGAAGGAGGAAGGAGATAAAAAAGGGGGGACGATAGAAGGGAGGGCAGATAGGGGCAGGAGGTAATCAAAAGCAAACACTTTCGAAAAGGGACAGGGTCAAGGGAGAAAACTGGATAAAGGGGGATAGGATAGGAAGGAGCAAAATATAGTCTTTTGCAACATGAGTGTTGTGGAAGGGTTTTACACAATGATATACATGTGGCCTATGTTGAATTGCTTGCCTTCTTAGGGAGGGTGGGTGGGGAGGGAAGAGGGGAGAGAATTTGGAACTCAAAGTTTTAAAAGAAGATGTTCAAAAAAGAAGTTTTTGCATGCAACTAGGAAGTAAGATATAGAGGCAATGGGGCATAAACATCTATCTTGCCCTACAAGAAAGTAAAGGAAAAGGGGATGGGGGAGAGTGGGGTGACAGAAGGGAGGGTTGATTGGGGAATGGGGCAATCAGAATATATGCCATCTTGGAGTGGGGGAAGGTAGAAATGGGGATAAAATTTATAATTCAAACTCTTGTGAAAATTAATGCTGAAAACTAAAAATACTAAATAAATAAATAATGATTTTAAAAAATAAGCTATTGCAACAGTCCATGTGAGGGGGTAGGACCTGAACGAGGCTGGTGGCTGTGTAAGTGGAGAGGAGAATGACTTACTACTAAGAGATAACTTCTCCCCAAAGCAGGTGCCGCCATCTTAGGTGACCTGGCCTGAAGCACCAAAGCTCTGTTACACTTACATAGGGTGGCTTTACATATATGATCTCACCTGAGCCTCCTAACAGCCCTGCGAGGAATAGAATACTAATAGTTATAACGATGATGGCTAGCATTCATGTAGTACCTACTATGTGCCAGGCGCTGTGCAAAGTCAAGCGCTTTACAGATATTATCTCGGGAGGCAGGTGCTATTATTCCCATTTTATAGCTGAGCAAGCTCATGCACACTGAGGGTCAGGTACCTTGCCCAAGGTTACGCACCTAATAAACATCTAAGGCTGTACTTGAAATCAAGTCTTGCTGAGCCCAGCTCTCTGTCCACTGCTCCATGTAACTGCACTAACCCTATTTTACAGATGAGGAAACTGAGGCTCAGTTTCCACTCAGTGACATGCCCAGGCTCACACATCAAGGTGGCATTTGAACCCAGTCTTCCTGACTCCAAGTACAGCACTCTTATGGTAGAAGACTTTGACAGAGGTTCAATGTGGAAGTATAAGACAATAAGGTAGTATTTGCAATAATTTACTAACCCCTCTGGTAATACCTTAGTGACCTCAGTGTTAAATGTCTGACCAGGAAGTCAATTATATGCTGGGAGTATCTGCTTGGCTAAATGGGTTAACTGAGAAAGAGTATTTTCCCTGAGCTCGATTGATTCACGTTAAACAACCCTAATACCTGGTGTTTGTTTTTAATGAACATTAGCAATTCATTATGAAATAATTAACTATTCCGCTGGTGCGTTTATAAGCAAGTCCAAGAGAGAACAGTGATTTCTTCAAGAAGGCCTCAGAGAAGAAGCAATTTTACAAAGACCTTAGTTAAGAAACTTTTCTTTCTCCTAATGAATTCCATTTGGTTTTGGAGAATTAAAATGAGATGGATTCTGATCACTGAGTTCATTTTCTTCCTGTTAAACTCGACTTATTAAAATTGAAATATCATTTCAAAGTAACCACAAAATGTTCAGAGTGTTTACTTGTCCTTTCAACTTTCTCTTTCTTTTTAATATTGCCTCAAATTTATCTTTATCAAGATCAAATAAAGAGTAAGCCAGCCCTCGCTGGGTGAAATATGTATTCCCTTATCTTGAATTTCACTCAATTCAGACACTTGTGTTTACTTTCTTTTTTTCCTTCAGGAAAATTCAAGTCTCCCTTCTTTCTTTGGTTAGAAAATGATAAATCTCATTTGCCAAAAAAGGGACAGCCAATTCTTAACTAGTGACTCTGGACAAGTCTCTTCCCCTCGACCTTGGGGTTGGATCAGATCAGCTTTAAAACCCCTTCCAACTCCAATGACTCCGGTTAGGAAGAGGCCAAGACATGTCTTTCATTGTATTTGGTTTCAAAATAATTTCTTTAAAAAATTGACATTTTTTTTAAAAGAGAGAAAAGTCTATTTGCTTCCCAAAATGTACTCATGTCAAAAAATATAGCTTCTCACCTATGGTCCAAGAACAGAAATTTCCACTCCAAACTATGTCTCGAGGTAAATTCTTCACCAGGTTCTTCCACAGTGCAAACTTCCTGTAGAAAAGTTGGTATATGTTGATATTCATATTATGGCAATGATTATAATCATAATCATAAGACTATTTCACATCTATATGGTGCTTTGGAGTTTCAAAAGCACTTTGCCTTCCGTTTACATCTAGGCCTCACAGCAGCCCTTGGGAGGGAGAGAGGGACCTGAAGGAACAAAACCTGGGTTCAGATCCCAGCTCTGCCACTTGCTAGTTGTGTGACCTGGACAAGTCATTTCACTTTTGTGTCTTAAAAACTGTAAAATGAGAGGACTGGATGCTCTGGCCTTTAATTAAGGTTCTTTCTTGGGCTACTATTCTAATATGAGGTAACTGTGGCCCAGGAAAGACTCTAAATAGCTGGCCCAAAGCCACAAAGCAAGTAAGTAAGTAGGTGGGTAAGTAAGGATTTCCAGCTGGGCGTGAACTTTGTGTTAACTAGCCTAAGCCTGTCATTTTACAAATAAGGACACAAAATGAAAACAAGGAGAAGGAGGTGAGACTCCTGGTGTGGAAAGGCACAGGGCCAGTCACCTTCCCTTGGGGACACACTTTCCTCTTCTGTGACAACTTCCAAGGTCCCTTCCAGCTCTGAATCCTAATACATTCGTACAGACTTTGAAAACTCTCCCAATGTCAATGTTACTCACCCAAGCATGGCCATCCACTCAACTGAGTAGTTGGGAAGCCAAATCAAATGTTACTTATCATTTGGCATCATGCCTTTGGCACGTTCTGTTTTCCATGAGGAAAGCTCCCTCCTCCTAGCCAATGTTGGCATCTAATCTAGACTTCTCTGAGCCTTGGTTTCCCCACCAGTACCATGAGGGTAATGCTCCCTGTCATAGGTAATCTCACAGATCATATGTTTTGAAGACTATAACAACAAACATGTTCTTTTAATTTTTTTTTCTAAAATACTGAGAGTCAACCTGGTACAGTGGATAGAGTCAGACTTGAAGCCAGAAGACCTAGGTTCAGGTCCTGCCTCTGACACATCCTGGCTGCATGACCCTTGGCAAGTCACTGAACCTCTCAATGTTCTAGGTGACTCACTAAGAGCAGAAGTTACTGAGCAGGTACCAACCCATGTTAAGGGAAGGGAATAAGCATTTATATAGTGCCTACTATTGGCTAGGCACTGGGCTAAGTGCTTCACAGATTTATTTAACTGGTCAAATCATTGGCCAAACCTCTCTGTAATCATTCAACTACCTTTAAACTTTGGGGAAATCTTGCCATTGTGTCCCCTAGCCTAGAAGCACAGTTCAGGCAGTGCTTAATCTTCCCTTCTTGTACGGGAAGCATTCTGTGAGCTTCCCTTGCCAGGTGTCTGACCCAATTCTTCTTCTCTGCCCCAAACGGACTTTAAAGTGCTCAGGGCCAGGCCTCAAAGCCTTCCATTGCTCTCCCTTCTGCCTGAACAACCCGCAAAAAAGAAAGAAGAAAAGGGTTGCATGGGCTGGTCCTCACCAAAGCCTTCAAGCCTCCATGCCAGGCTGGCCAAGGAGGGACTGCTCACCTTTAAAAGCTGGGGTGAGGTGAGGCGAACTGTTGCTACCAGACAAAGTGGATCATCCGTGGGGGACTTGAACACCTTGGAAACCACGGACTCAAAGTCACTGCAGGATGGTATAGGCACTAAAGGAAACAAAAATACAAAGAACTCTTAAAGAGTAATATTCTTTCTCCAAAGTGAGGCCCAATTGTCTGATGCAAAAGCAGATCTACCTGCCCTAACACCAAGGGCTATTTGGTTTCTCATCTTTAATCTGCGCAGTAACCCAGAACCCCAGGCTCTCTTTCTGCCCCCTGATACCCAATTTAGGTTTATCGGCTTTCTTTGGGAGACTTTGTGTTACTGCCTGTGTTCTTGACCTGTTGATGGATGGCAGGCAGGCAGGCCAGCTGGCCCCAGGATCAACTGTTTTTCAGCCCCTGTAAAAGACATATGTCTTCCCCTAGAGGCAAATGCAGCCGTGTAAATGTCTAGATATCTAGGGGTGTCAAGCTATGATTTTTAGAACCAAGAAAATAAGGCATCGAGTGGGATTACACTTTAATTTCCAAACCAGCACATCAGCCAACCCCCTCTGTGGCTTTTACAATGTTTGCAGCTTCCAAGAGCCCCCCTGTAATTGTTCTCATCCCTTTCAGTTATTCCTTTTTCATTCTTGTAATGAAAAGAGTCTAGGCAGGCTTGGGTTCATAGTGCCTGGAGGTGTACTGCACTAGAGAGTTTATTTGATTTGTACATTTTTATGCTGACCTTCAGTGGGGAAAATCTTTCCAGTCAGGTGACTGATAGCAGTACTAATGAGAGAAATGAACTTTAGAAACCTGCTTCATTGTTGAGCGCTCAACATAGACAGCAAAAAAAATGTTTTTTAAAGTGCAAACCACAAGATTTTATTCTTCATTAATACAGCCCTCAGTTTCCAAAGTCTGGGGTTCCAAACAGGACAGCCTTTTCCTCAAAGAGATACTGAAGGCATCCAGGCTACCTGGGTATTGAGGGGGGGCAAAAATCTGAAATTCAATTTGGTGCCCAAGCTAAGCAGGTGAAAAAGTCCCAGCGCTCCAGATGCACACCAAAGAATGGGAAGCCATGTCAGGTACTAGGATCCAAGGAGGACCCGAGATAAAAGTGAGGAGTGTAGACAAAGTGCTCTGGGAAAACATTTTATGAGAGAATCAAAGAGAAGAAACAGGAGACAGAGAGAGATAAGGGAAGGAGGGGAGAAAAGAGAGAGAGAGAGAGAGAGAGAGAGAGAGAGAGAGAGAGAGACAGACAGACAGAGAGAGAGACAGAGAGAGACAGAGAGAGACAGAGCGACAGAGAGACAGAGAGAGACAGAGACAGAGAGACATACAGATAGACATTGAGAGAGACAGAAAGAGACAGAGACACAGAGAGAAAAAGATAGAGACAGAAAGAGAGTGATCTTCTTTTCATTTGAAGGGAACAATCAGGGATCACAGAGGAACTGTCACCAGAACATGGTCCTAAAAGGAAGAGAAGGCCAGGAGGCTGAAGGGGTATGGATGTTCCAGAAATAGATCCAGAAGTAGGAGAGAGCAGGATGAGATGGAGGAGCACCTAGGGGTCCTAATGGAGTCCACCTGAGGGAGTGGGAACTAGACTGGGCAGTGCCATGAATGCTGGGTTAACGAGTTTGCATTTTATCCTACTGGTGATAGGAAACTGCAAGATTTGGGAGATTTGGAGTTAGGGAATCTAGATAGGAGTCCTGTATTTACAACCTGTTTGACCTTAGGTCAGTCACTTAACAACTCTAGCCTTCAGTTTCCTTGCCTTCAAAATGAGGGAGCTGGAATACGCAAGCTGAATGGGACCCTCCAGCTCTAAAATGACATTCTGAGAGTTGCTGAAAAAAATTTTAAAAGAGGGAGACATATTAAGATTACTTTGGCAGCCATAGGAAGGACAGATCGGAGAGGGAGAGAGAGTAGAGTCTGGGCAGCCAATTAGAAGGAGACTGTTACAAAAGTGTAGGTGAGAAGCAATGAGGGCCATGGCCATATGGGTGGAGGATCTGAAACAGGATGGCCAGCATAAGTGAAGAGGACAGGATGGGCTTAAGCCTGGAAGTGGAAGACTTCACAACTAGTTCAATGTGGGGACAAGGGTAAAGAAAACTCAGACATGGGTGGTGGCACCATCAGTGGAAACAGAAAAGTTGGGGAGAGACACAGGTGTTGGGGAAAAGACAATGAGTTCAATCCGGGAGGTGTTGAGTATGAGAGGCCAGTGGGACGTCTAGGTAGAGATGTCTAACAGGAAGGTGGAAATGGACTGGAGCTAAAAGGAGAGATTGGGAACACGTATAAAATGTGCTTACACACATAATTACACCTAAGAGATTAGGTTAATTAAGGAGGAGAAACTGGAGAGCAGTGGGCAGAAGAAGAATTATGTGGTTGGTGTAAAGCCCGTAAGAGTCAGATCTGAGGCCTACACTGAATCTCAGGATCCAACATTCTAACGTTGTGTAGGAAAAGTCAGCCCAAGAGGGAATGGGATGCTCTCAAGAATGAACTTCTAAAAACACAAGCAGAAATGATTTACTGGAGGTCATAGGGCAGCAAGCCACTCATTGACTGTATCATAGAAGGCATCCTTGTGCACACACAGGGCCTGCTAGTCAGCCTTGTGGGAGGGCCCTTCCAACTTGGAATTTCTTTGATTTTTGTGATATTCCTGCCCTGCTTTGGTTGTGTCTTCATAATGAGCTGAAATTAGATAATGTATGTAAGGTAACCTGTAAACCTTTTGGTGGTGCTACAGTGGATATTCATCTTCCTGAGTTGAAATCTGGCCTCAGACACTTACTAGCTATGTGACCCGGGCAAGTCACTTAACCTGAAATTGGTCTAGATCTGGGGTTCTTAACCTGGGATCCATGAACTTGGTTTGTTTTGCTAATTGTGTTTCAATGTAATCGGTTTCCTTTTCAATCCTATGTATTATATTGCATGTATTTAGAAACATGATTCCGAGAAGAAGGCACTAGGCTTCTCTAGACTTCAAAAGGGGGCCGGGGCACAAAGAAGGTGAAAGACCCCCTGGTTTAGAGGAACACTAAGGTCCTTTCCTGCTCCAATATTCCTGATGCAGCATCTGAGGTGCTAAGAGAGGTGAGATCATTGAGAAGGATAAGGCAGCTAACGGTGTTACAGAAAGGTGAAAGAAAATTAGAATTGAGGAAATGGGAATTGAATCTGACAATTAAGTCAAATTACATATATGCTAAAAAGCTATTTCAAGAGAATTTGGGGCAGCAAAGGCGACTGCAGGAAGCTGAACAGGGCATGAAGCAGCAGAGGCAGTAAGTGGGGAGAAAAGGCCAGAAAAGAGGCAAATATACCCAGCTTCTTCCCCCACTAGGAGGCCCCTCTTCACTAAATCTTGTCCCTCACTTTCCCACAGGAATGAATTCAGAATTTACCTCTCTAGAGAAGGCTTTCTGTTCTGATCCTGCTTATCATCATTCCCTTTGGCCCTTGGTCTCTCATATCATAATAAGAATGCTCCTCTCCTGCCTCCTCATGGCAAAGCAGAGACCCTGGGCTCTCAAAAGCATGTCATTATACAGTGGACATCTAGGGGAGGAACTGCCCAAGTGAAAAGTCCTTAAGTATGGGCCTAGTGATGCCATCAGTGACTGGAACCAACCTGGCTGAGGTTAGAGAGACTTGGCACCTGGTGGGCCACAGAGTGTGACCTTTTCTAGCCACAGCAACTCAGGGAGACCATACATGAGGTTATGGAAGGGTTGTGACCTCTGTCAGTGGAGGGACCACCCACACTTTGAAGTAATAATAAAAACTAGCATTGATACAGTGACTTGGGGCCTCCTAAGCATTTTCTCCACAACAATCCTATAAATTCAATGGCACAAGTATTACTGGCACCATTTTCCACATGAAGAAACTGAAGTACAAAGAGAGGAAGTTATTTGCTCAGGGTCATACAACTCATAAGTATCTTAACAGTGGATTGATGCAACTGCTTTAGAAAACAATAGGGAACTATACAATGAAAGTTACAGAGGTGCTCATATACTTTGGCCCAGCAATGCCATTTCTGGGTTCATATCCTAAGGAAGTTAACAACAGGAAGACAGAAACTATCCTTCTGTACAAAAACATTCATCACGATACTATTCATCATAGAACAAAACTGGAAACAAATTATGTGCCCAATGACCAGGAAATGGTTAAATAAACTGTGGTACACGAATGCAATGGGATATTACTGGGCCATAAGGAAGGGCAACTATGAAGAATACAGAGAAATTCTGGAAGACTTATATAAAGTGCTATATAGTGAAAACAGAAGAACCAAAAGAACAATAAAAATACTGACTACGTACAGGAAAGTACCAACATAGAGCCGCAAACTCTTGGTTAGTCCAATGATCAATGCAATCTCATCCCTGCAGAAGTGAGCACCCATGGGAGTTGTGTGTATATATGTGATTATATATACTTATAGCATAAATCTATCTTTCTCCCATATACATATTTTAAGTGTATCACCTGAGCTTTGATCCCAGATCTTCTGACTTGCAGACCAGAGTTCTTTCTACTACATTCTTTACCATTTCTAGTTTGCTCCCATACCCCAGTTTAGTGACTGCCTTGTAATTTTCTGTAGTTGCTTAATTATTGTATATGTTTTGCTAATCTAGTTTGGGAGACAGCTCCTAGGACTATGTTTTTGATTTCTTTGCAGTTTCCTATGCCTATATGAACAAAACCAAGAACAAGTATACGCTACACCGGGTTTTCTTGGCTATAAGAACAGTAAGAGTTAAGAAAAGGGGGAGGCAGACATGGAGTAAGCAGAGAAGACTCTCTGTGGACAAGGTGAGATATGATCACAGCTCAGAAGATTGGGCTAAAATGGAGGGAGAGGAAAGAGAGTGGGACGTTTAAGGCAGAGGGAACAGCACGAACAGAATGAGGAAAGGTTCCAGAAGAACTCTTAAGAGTCATCATAATCGTCCCGTAGCCAGTGGGGGGACTGCCTAGGCTGGAAACAAAAGGAACCGAATACTTAAATGATCAAGTAAATGGCATTTTTCTTGCCTGACCTGACTCCCCCGAGCCCCCCCCCTGCATAGGAGCAAATCAAAGAGACGGGAGGGGCTCTGAGATGGGTGCTAGGAGCGAACTGAGTTTGGAAAATGAATCAAAGAGAGACTAAAAGTACAGTCAGTTGAATTATGCTTGGGGTTATTTTTTTAAAAGGACTCTGACCATTTGCTGCTTCGAGAATGATGCCATCTCCTCAGCGGTGTCCAAGCTAAGTGCCTGCTGACACTTGGTATCCCACTGGGGACTGGGCGAGTATATTAGGGCAAGGCAAGCATATCACTCCCAATCAGAAGAAAAACTTCCAGAGTGGCAGAATTCGCTTCCTTCTGTCCTGAGGGTCAGTGTTTTGTCCATGGGGCTGATCTGTCTTTACCTCGTGGGGCTTGCTGAGATGGAAGCTCTATGTAAACTGAAACGGCCTATAGAAATTGGAGCTGCCATCACTGTCATTATCACTGCTATTGCTAATAATAAGTATGAATAGAGGAAGATGAGTCATCTTTTTAAAATACCCGGATGAGATGGGAGAGGAAGACAGGCGGTGTTATCCTATAATCTATGAATGAGGGACTTAAAGGCCCCAGCCTGGGATTTTCCAAAGATCAGAGGCAGAGGTGGAAATGGAATTGCAGGCCCACAGAGCACACACTAGCTAGATTAACCACCTTCTCCGATCTACAGTTATGTGGCATATATGAAATCCTGGCACCACAATTTGTTTGGCATCTGAGAGACATGATTCATAAGCTTTTCTATATGCCCACATATTTAACTTTTCAAGAGTAGATGTTTTTATCATTCCAACCAGATTGGAAATTGCTTGAGGGGGAAAAACCCTACATTTCACTTATCTTTGCTTTTCAAAAGATGCCCAGTAATCATGTTTTCTTAAAAATTAGTCTTTTTTACTTTATAGTTATAACTGGAAGGGGAGGCAGAAGGCATGGGTTTTCTTGATTCCATCTCTTGCTAGTCATGTGACTGCAGGTGATTCACTTTGCCTCAGTTTCCTCCTCTGTGAAATAGGGGAGAGATATCAGGAAAAAACCTCAAGTGGCACTTGAACCTGGGTTCCGAAGTAGGCTAAGAGGTGGTAGTAAGGAAGGGGTACATTCCAGGCATGGGGGGCTGGTTTGTGCAAATGCATGGAGATGAGAGATGATACAGGATGAGAGAGTACCCCCCCAACCCCTGCCCTTGTTAGACCATACAAGGATGACACATTTTAGGAAGGATATTGACAAGCTGAAGCACCTCCTGATGTGGGCAACCAGGAAAGTTAAGGGTTGGGAAACCATGCTATATGAGGATAGCTTGAAGAAACAGAGGCAAGAATGGGGGAATTATGCTATCTGTCTTCATGAATTTAAAGGGTTGTCACTTGAATGAGACTAGTCTGCTCTGTTTGTCCTCAGAAGGCAAAACTAAAAACAGTGGGTTAGAGGGGCAGATTTGGGCTCACAGAAAATATTCCTAACAATTCGACCTGTCCAAATGTAGACAAGGAGTCCAAACGTACTCAAGAGGTAGTGAGTTCCCCATCACTGGAGATCTCTAAGTAGGAACTGGATCACTACTCATTGAGAACCTTGTGGAAGCAAGTCCGGTCCAGGTAAGAGGGGCTAGATGACGTCTGTGCTCCCTTCTGAATCGAAAATTTTGTGATTTGAATGCATTCCTTTTATTTCCTTATTGCTAGGGTTTGTTTTAGAATATCAGTTCCTGGAAGGACTAAGTTTCTAGAAGGACATGACTTATACAAGAATCTATTTATTAACTAATGTTTTATGGATTAGTGGGCCCCATGGAATAGATCTGAGGAAAGAGCTCGGTGGTAACAAAGGGACAGCTGCAAGTTCCCTAGTTACTGTGGCATACCCTTGACATTCAGAATGGTAACCCAATGCCAACTACTGCATATAATGAGTAAGAGATGACCTTTCCATAATATGATGAGAAATCATGAGAGAGAACGGAGGAGAAGGAAGAAAAGGAAGAAGGAGGAGGAGAAGGAGAGAGAAAACAAGGGGAGGGGGAGGGAGAGAGAGAAAAAGAAGGAAAAAGGGAAGGAAGGAATGAGGGAAGGAACAAAGGAAGAAGAAAAAGCATTTAAGTGCTTACTATGGATAGGCACTGCACATTGGGGATTCAAATAGAAGCAGGCATATTCCACACAAAAAAATTCAAAATGGATACATAATGTGAAAATTAAAGGTCATACCATTAAAAAATAGGAAGAAGTAAATCATTTATCTTTCATAGCTCTGGGTAGATGAATTCTTAACCAAACAAAAGATAGATGCAATTATAGAAGACAAAATATTTTGATTATATGAAACTGAAAAGTTTCTGCACAAACAAAAGTAATACCTCTAGGATAAGTAGGAAAGCAATGAAAGAGGAAAAATCTTTGCATCAAATTTCTCAGATAAGAGTTTGGCATCTTGGAGATAAAGACAACCAAGAGAAATATCTAAGACCAAAAGCCATTCACCAACAAATAAGTGGTCAAAGAACATGAACAGTTCTCAAAAGAATCCAGATTATTAACAACTATATGATACATTTCTACTAATAAGAGAAAAACAAATCAAAATAAGTTTCCCCTCTTATCTTACAAATTGGCAAGATGACAAGAGATGAGAATAATCAATGTATGGATAATTTCTGAATATTCTTAAGGCATTGGTCCCTCCTAAAATGGTCACCTCAAGGGAGGTGTCCTGAGAACGGGGAGAGGAGGATCCCAGGGCAGAGGTTTCTATGGTTGGTTAGTTGGCAGTCAAGGAGAAGGAGGAAGATTCTAGAGACCACTGGATAAAGTCAAGTTATAAATGAAGAGAAACATGGCCATGATCCTTTCTAAAATGGTGGTCTCAGGGAAGAAGTTCCCATGGAAGGAAAGGAGAACTCCAAGGTAGAGGTTTCTCAGGGTGCCCATTTGGTAATGGAGAATAAGGAGGATGATTCTGGAGATAGCAGAGTTGTTAGTGAGGTAAAAGCAAGGCTTGTGTCCTGCCTAAAAGGGGAGTCATTGATAAAGAGAAGAGGATCCCAGGTTAGATGTTTCTTAAGATGGTAATGAAGCGGCTGAGGAAAATGAGGAGGATTCCAGAAAGCTGCAGTGAGTGAGGGTAAGCATGCCTGGGGGTCATTTCCAAAATGGTGGTCCCAGTGAAGGAAACATTAATAAAGAGAGGAGGACCCCAGGGAGGAAGTTTCTCCAGTTGTCAATGGGCCAGTTGAGAAGGAGGAAGATTCCAGAGAAAGTCCAGGTAAAAGTTGAATGATATTCGATCTGATGGAGAAACGCTAGAAATATTCCCATTAAAATAAGGCGTTAATAAGGATCTGCTGTTGTTATCCCTGCTTAACATAGTTCTAGATATTTTAGCAATAAGGCACAAAAAAGAAATAAGCATTGGGAATGAAAGTAAAAGATCTCGATTTATAGTTTACATGACTGTATATCTAGAAAAACCAAGATGGTCAACTTCCCCAAAATTAATGGACTTAATACATGGCTTGCAGGATACAAGATAAACCCCGAAAATCATCTGCATTTCAATATACCTCAACCAAGAATCAGAAGGTGTTGATGTTAATAGAAATGCCCTTTTCAAGAATGACAAAATATAGAAAATGTTTGAACGCTGACATTTCAAGACATACAAGAGACTTACAATGACAGCTTCAAAATAATTGGAACAGAAACAGAGGAAGAAGCGCTTCAAGACAAACTTAAGAAAAGCTTTGGCTTTTAAAGTCCTTCCTACGCTGGCCCCTTCCTACCTTCCCAGTCTTCTTACACCTTCCTCCTGTCCACATATTCTATGACCTAGTGACCCTGGCCTCCACATTGCTCCTTAAATACTCCATCTCCTGACTGAGCATTTTCACTGGCTGCCCTTGTATCTCCCTCCTTGCTTCCCCAGCTTCCTTCAAGCCCTATGTTCTAAAACAAGCCTCTTCCAATACCCCATAATCTTAGTCCCTTTCCTCTTAGATTACCCTCAAGTTAGCCTGTGTGTGTGTGTGTGTGTGTGTGTGTGTGTGTTGTTTGCACACAGGTTTTTGCATGTTGTCTCTCCCGTTAAACTATTAGGTCCTTGAGAGAAAGGATTGGTTTTTTGTGTTATTTTGTTTATTGTTTTGTGTTTGTTTGTTATCATTTTGCTTTTCTTTGCATCACTCCAGATCTCGGCACAGTGCCTGGCACATAATAGGAGTTTGATAAATGCTAATTGACTAATTAAAGATATGACTTTACACTCATGAGAATGGGAAAATTTTTTTTCAAAAAGTGATAAAGTCCAGTGCTGGTGGGGCTACGGGGACATAGCCATTTGAACACATTGTTGGTAGGTAGAAAATTTTGTAATTCAACATGACCATCAAAATGGAATAAGTCCCAAAACTTCTCATATGTTTTGACTCAATGATTTCACTACTAACACTCTATCCCCAAAAACATCATAATAGAGGGGGAAGGGCCAAGCTGTAGAAAAATATGCATAGCTACTTTTTGTAAGATCAAAAAATTAGAAATAACCTATCTGTCTAACAACTGGAGAACAGTAGAATAGCTTGGGGGTATACATAAGTATATCAATAGATTATACTTTATAAGTATATATCTTATTCTATATTCTATACTTTTTCACTTTTGTTGTTCTGGGGAAGCCTAGGAACTCCTTCTCAGAATCACATCTTTAAATGGCAAGAATAAAATACATAGGATTATAAGGAAGCTAATTATATTCAAATACAATTGTCAAAATAGTCTTCTCATCTAAGTTCAAATCTAGATCCTCTGATTTTAGGTCCAGTACTCCTTTATACAGGGTAGCTAGGCAACACAGTGGATAGAGTCTGGAGCCTAGAGTGAAAAAGATTCCTCTTCCTGAGTTCGAATTTGGCCTCAGACACTTACTAGCTGTGTGACCCTAGGCAAGTCATTTAACTCGTGTTTTCCTCAGTTTCCTTCTCTGTATAATGAGCTGGAGAAGGGAATGGCAAACCACTCCAGTATCTTTGCCAAGAAAACCCCAAATGGGGTCACAAGGAGTCAGACACGACTGAAACAATTGAATGAGAACAAGAAGAACTTTGTGGACTTCCAAAATCTCTCCAAGAACTCAGTAAGGTCCATGGACTACAGATTCCGAGCCCTTTGAATGGAATGTTGCAAACAGGTCCTGCTCCACACTTCTGCATCCAGGAGAGTGTCTCAGTACTCAGTAAAGGCTCGTTAAGTCACTGATCAATACACTGATAGAACAAAACATTAGGGTGCTGTACAAAAATAGAAATATAAAAAATACAAGGAAGTATGGAAAGATTCCCACGAGGGGATACCTAATAACATCAGCAAAAGCACACTGCTAAATTTCTGCACGCTCAAACATTTTTCAAGGACAAGAAGAAAAGAAAGAATAGTTGGGTAAAAGGTGGCAGCATGGGGCAGCTATGTGGTGCAGTGAGTAGAGCACTGGCCCTGGAGTTAGGAGGACCTGAGTTCAAATCTGGCCTCAGACACTTGACACACTTACTAGCTGTGTGACCTTGGGCAAGTCACTTAACCCCAATTGCCCTGCCTTTCCCCCCTCCAAAAAAACAAAACAAAACAAACAAACAAACAAAAAAACAAACCAAAAGGTGGCAGCATTTTGTAGCTGCCTGTTGGGTATTCTAAACAAGGGCCTCTTGTTTCCTTCCCAACTGATTCTTTCAATTTTTCCTCGTTAAAGGCTAGGGGGCCGCAGTAGGATTTCTCTCCTTTGCCTTATGTATGTCTGTTAGTGTGCTTTTGGTAGTAAAAACTGGGTAAAAGCAATAGGCCAATCTAATACACCTTTTTAATACACCATCTAATTCTCAGTTTCTATATAAATTCTAACCTTTGGCTTAAGGCCTTTATCCCTTTCGGAATCCAGATCCCACTGCCAAGGGCCACACTTTAAAACACCGCAGTCACTGCATTTCAGCGGGAATGAAGAATCTCAAAGTAGGTTGTGCTAGCTGAGAAAAGGGGAAGCCCAGAAGGGCCCTGACTGGGGAGGAAGACAAGGGATTCAGTGGGGATGGAACCTGTCTATGCCCACTTTGGTCCTGGGTTTGTGTCTAAAAGTCTGCAGATTCACAGTGAAAGTAAGTAAGATATTAATGGAAATGCAGATAGATGAGGACATGACTAAGAAGAGTTAATCTGACTGGGATTGGATTTAAGATGTTTGGCTGTTATATTACCATTAGGTTGGGCCAATAACTCATGAATGGTTGTGGCTCATGCGAGATGCCTCAGCAAGCACGAATGATCCCCAACGGCACCAGTGGGCTGGCCTCTACAGCCATTGGTGACAAATGCCATGATTAACACAAGAGTCCTCTATCCTGATCCAGAAGGATGGAGTTTAAACTCCGAACCCAGTGATTTGTAGTCACTGTTATTTCCCAAGTACTAAGTCAGCCAGAGTACACTTGACAGGTAATTTGCAAGAGGTCTGAACTGGTTAATCCATCTTCCAGAGGGTGGGCCGAAAACTCCTGAGAGGAACTCAGACGAGGAAAGACTGGCTGATGAGAAAAATCCATATTTCAAAACAATTTGCCACTAAAAGCCCTGTAATAACCAGAGGTAGAATCAGAGCTAAAACAAAAACTGGCGCGTTTGGTACACTGCCAGTAGAAGGAGACAGAGGTTCCTTTCTCTTTGTGGCCAAGAAAAGTATTTACTGTTTTTACAAGACACCAGTGGCGGCAAGCTAACTGTCATTGATGGCTTGCCCAGTGCTCTGAAACCAGACTGCGGCATAAACACTGACACCAGGGCAGTGGACAAGCCTGCACACCCCAGGAATGGAAGAACTCTCGCAGTGGGACAGTGGGATGCCATGAGAGACATTCAGGCCATTCCCTAGATAGTGCACTATTAGCTCCAATTCATTTCTTCCCAATGCCAGCCTTTTAAGACAGGATGAGGCTCTCTGTAACACTGTATGAAAGGGGAGATTTGGGTGACCATGGGAGATCAGGTATGTACTGGTTGTGAGCTGGGGGTGTGACCTGACCTATTTCCTGCTGAGCCATGTAATAACCACACTCTAAGAAGCTTGTGTTGACTCTGAGAGGGTCTCTGAGAGCAGGGGGTGGGGAGAGGCCCCGAGGGGAAACAAAACTGTGTCTGCACAGGAGCCATGAGGGCCAGGCCTCAGTGAAGGGATGAATTGTCTTTAGAAAAAGCGAACTTACCGTGAGAAAGGTATTTAAATTCCACAAAAAATTTCGCATATTCATAAATCACAGGATCATTAGGGTTCAACCTTCCTCTTGCTAAATGGCAGGAAAACTCAATTTGTTTTTCTGTTGAAAAGAAAACAAACACATAAAACAAGTTGATTTTTCAATCTTGACAAGTCCTGTCTGCTTGTGTCCAAAATAGCTAAATATTCTCTGAGCTAGCCTGGGTTGTTGTTGCCGTTTTAGTGTCCTCTCAGTCTCCTCACCTGTAAAATGGGGACAACGTCTGTTCCACTGACTTCCCTGGGCTGTAGGGAAATGAAAGGGCTTTGTGTATATGTATATACATATGCATATGTATGTATATATGTATGTATGCATGTATACATGTATATGCATATATATATATACATGGGAGAGATTATTCATAGTATCATTCACTGACATCATCATCAAGAGATTTATGTGGCATTAATTACCTAAATCACTGAAGAAGTGAGCAGAGGGGGAGGAGAACAGGGAAATCAATATATGATGGAATCACTGAGTCTTAGTGCTAGAAAAGCCTGGAGATCATCTTGTCTATACCCATTCCTTTTACAGATGAGGAAACTAGGCCCCAACGAGGTGAAATAACTTTCCTAAGATCACATAATAAGTGGCAGAATGAGGAAATAAAAGATGATTTCCAAAACAGCATTCTTTCTACTACATAACCTCTTTTATATGGAAAAATGTAATATCTGAGATGAATAACAATGGCAGAGTGATGAAAAGTGACATATCAATCGTAGAGGCTCTGTGGCATACAGGAGAGTCTGGGCTTGGAGTCAGGAAGACCTCACTTCAAATTCAACCTCCCATACTTACTAGTGGTAAGACCCTGGCCAAGTTAATTTCCCCTGTGTGTGCCTCAGGCAGGTTCTTAAGGCTTCCCTACTAAGTTACAGATGGGTTGTAGTAGAGGATGTTTCCACAGTGGGAGTTCCCTACGTTAATTCTGGGTCCCAGATATCTACCCACATATTAATGACAGTGTATTTCCAGTTAGTGACCACAAAACCTTATAATGGCTTGCAGTATCTACTGCTTTAGACTCCTATGAGAGAAGAGGGCCGAAGAACCATCCCAAAAGCTCATCGAATTTTGCCATTTCTCCCTTCACAACATCTCTCCCATCCAATCTCTTCTCACTTTGTACTTGTCTCCCCAGCACCTAGAAACAATGCCTGGAATATAGTAGGCACTTAAGGAAAGTTTGTTGATTGATTAATTTAACAGCTGGTGCTCCCCTGGCAGCATTACTTGCTGAGCGACCCTCATGACCTAAGATGAGCCTGGCACTGGGCCTCTGTGGCCAGCAAGCAAATGCCCCTGAGGAGAAAAGGCCATCCTGAGGAGTGCAAATGGGAGCAGAGGATCTGGAACAAGTGTGAGCCTTTGGTGTTCCTCCTCATCCCTTATTTTCCTTCCTTCTCCCTCTCTATCCTTTCTCCTACTTCCCTGCTTATGTTTTTAGGCCAGCCAGTGGGCCCCCCAGTCATTACTTATTGCTCGTAGTGGCACACTCGGGACTGAAAAGGTTGTTGCCTCTTCTTTTAAGTGAAGTTTTCACCTGGCAAGGCTCTGGGTTCACAAAATCCTTTTTGGTTGGTTATGCATTGGTTTCAAAGTAGCTACTGGAGCACCTTAGCCTTCCAACAACTCCCCCTTCCACCTTGGATTTCTGATTTGTCTTTTTACCACCTCTTCTAAGCCCACAAAGCATTCTACTAATCCCTTAGAAACTTTCACAATATTCCTGTACGCTACAAAGCCCAATGTAATTCATATGAGCAGTTCTGACCATCACCCCTTAGAATTGAGATAATGGTGTCAGGAGCTGATCCTCTAATGTCAGTATTTTGATCAATGTTTGCGCCATGAGCTCATTATGGGTATTGGCTCTCACTGCTTCTTTTATTCCTCTCTGATGCTATTTTCCCCTTCAAATTAAAACACTTACCATTTAGAAAATCAGCAGTGACAGGGGTTGGCAGGATTGTCTGTGGAGAGAGTGCCTTGAAGATTTCCTTTTGCTCTTGCTCAGGGAGAAGGGTTAATATATTCTGGTGCACCAGCTCTGACTGATATAAAAGAAAAGTCTGTCATATACATATTTTATTACAACACAGTTAGGATAAGGCAGCACTTTGGTAAATTAACTAGGATGCAAGTCTTGGCAATGGCTTTTGTTAAACACAGAAGAAAGTAATGTACAAAGTGTCTTTTGGAACTAAATGATTTGTTTTAATGATGAGTCCAAAATTGAGATGGATTTGTCATTTGAATAAAGCGGCACTCATTATTTATGGTTACTCCAATATCCCAACGGATCTACAGATATGCCCTCCAATGAAGCAACTCATCCATGCCCATCTTCCCTGTGTTCCTCTTGAGGGGAAGTTCCCCACAGGGGGCCCACTCAATGCAGGAGGCCTTCGATATCAATGGGGTACCAGTGGAATCCTAGAGCTCTAGTCCCTTAATCAGCTATGGACTAGCTCATCTGCAGTTTAGCCGTTGAAACCTGCCCAAATGAAAAGCTTGTTGAGGGGTGGGGAGGTGGAAAGGCAATAAAACCGGAATTAGTAGACAAATTTAAAAATTATAATCTCACTGAGTTATAAAAATAATGCTATAGCTTTTGTTAGTGTTTCTGACCTCAATGAAAATATTTCCGTTTTGTTTAATTTTGTTCTTCAAAATGATGGGTTTTTTTTTTACTTTATTGGCGCAGCACTGCCCTTCCAATTTGCAAATGGGTTGGATCACATAAATGGGCAGTTTCTGCATATGGCCCATTCTATACCAAATAGCGTGCCCACTCATTTCATTTTATTTTTTGAAAGTAGAATGAAAGGTAACATTTTCATTTAAGAAAAGTCAGAGTAACTGTTCTTGTGGCATTGATTCTCAGGAGGGATAGGAACCATGACAATTGTTTCTGAATTAATTTCCTGATTTCCCTCATTTGTTAGTGTCTAAACAAAGCACTGGGCTCACTTCTCAGCAAGTAAATTGGCAGACACATTGACAATTGCTTAATGAATCAACAAGGCCTTAGTAAGCACTTACTATGTGCCAGGTACCCTACTAAGTGCTGGGATTACAAAGAAAAAGCCTCAATGGCCCCTAATTTCAAGGATCTTACATTCTCATGGGGGAGTCAACATGTACCCAGGATGCATACAAGAGTAGCTGGAAGGCAACCAGGAGGTTTAGGGGAGTGTTACACTCAGAGTCAAGAAGCCCAAGTTCAAATTCCACTTCAGACACTTCCTAGCCATGTGACCCTGGCCAAGTCACTTAACTACTCACTGTCCGCTTCAGTTTCCCCATCTGTGAAATGAGGATAATAATAAGCTCCCCAGGGTTGTTGTGAGAATAAATTGAGAAAATACATGTGAAGTGGCTGCAAACCTTAGAGATTCTATAAACGGTGTTTGCATTATTGAAGGTAGCTTTAGAGGGTAAGGCTCCAATAGCTGGGGGAGTCTGGGCAAGGCCTCCTGTAGGAGGTGGCATTTGAACTGAGTCTTAGAGAAAGCCTGGCCTTCCACGAGGCCAAGAGCCAGTGTAAATGTTAATCTCTTGCACCCCTTCTCTATTGGCATCCTGTTTCTCTTGTTGGAGCAACAGCAATGGGCAGAAAGAGACCAGTCCAGGAAGCTTTGTGAAGCATCGTAAAAAGAGGGCAGCCTTCAAAAGAGAAGTACACTAATGTTAGCTGGCTGTCATAGGCAACATGGTAGCTCCTGTCATGTCAAAGATCGAACGTGATCCAAGCCGAAGGAGCATACCCTAGTTGATGAACTGTGTAGCTAGACTGAGAATCTAAGAAACAGGAACGTCTTTATGGGGTTCCTTCCCACTCGGGGCATGGGAGCTTCATTTAGAAAGGTGCTAGTCAGGCCTGTGCTGAAAAGGAACATCAGCAAATCACCATTAAACTAGAGGCCCCTGGAGAGGAGAGGAGATGAGAGGAGATCACGTCAGTCCTTAGGAAACCACTTCAAAACCCATTAGGTACTGTTTCATATTCTTCCCTGCACTCCTGATCTCTCTAACCTTTTATTCCCACTAGATTATAAGCACCATAAAGGTCTTCGTCAGACTCATTCCATGGGTCCAAGGGTGCCTGGTTCTATCCATGTCTTGGATCACACTCTATTCCATCCATGCCTCTACTACAATCTCTCCCTGTTGAAATGCCTCCCTTGCTCCAAGGGTTTGGAGCTGGCAGAGACCTCAGAGGCTACCTAGTCCAACCAACCTTCTCATTTTACAGAGGAGGAAACTGAGGCTCGGAGATGTAAAGTAACTTGCCAAGTGTTCAATAAACACTTTTGAGCTGAACTGAAAGCAATCCTAAGGAATTGTCTTGCTAAAATTTAAGTCACAGTCAAACACAGGGCCTATTCCCACGTAGTTCTTAGCACCCCCAGGCCAGTACCAGCTACTGGTACAGCACCAACCAGATTAAAATGCAATTGGGAAATATTTAACAAAATAAACAAAAATATACTGCAACATAGATAATACTAGTAAGTGGTTTTCTAAATCACTATGTGGCCTGCAGGGATCCTTATGTACCCCTTAATCGTTCCATTTCTTTTTGAGTGTAATACCATTGGCCAAGGCAGTTCACAAATTTCTTGGTGAAGGGAGCTTATTGCATATGTCTTTGAGCTGTATCCAGTTAAAAATCAATAGCCTTACTTCTCTAGGTCTTTCTTTCCCAAACGTAGGCAGTCAGGGCAACTTGTGATGGGAGAAAGCCTGCTACAGATTGTAAATTAAGGCAGAGGCTGCTATTAGTGTGATGATATCTCACACAGCCTTTTGTTCTCTCCCTTTCAGATTGTCATGTGAAAGCAATGTTGTGTAACCCCTTAGAGGAAATTAGCTATACAAGGTGAGTCACACAAGGTAAACTAATGACTCTAACATAGTGATGTCATTCTGGTCCTCTTCAAGAACGAAGGACAACACCCAACCAATGCAATAGCCTTCTAAGCGGTCTCCTTGCTTCCAATCTCTTCCTACTCTTAACATATTCTCCACTCAGCTGCCCAAGTGATTTTACTAAGGTATAGGTCTGACCACATCAACTCTCCACTTCCAACACTCCAAAGGCTCCCTATTACCTCTAGGATCAAACACCAAGCTAGGCAGTTAAGGCTCTTCACACCCTGGCCAGTCTTCTCCTCTTCCACACACTCCATGATCCAGCTGCACTAGCCTGCTCACTGTTCCTTACACACACATGCCACTTCCCATCTCTCAGCCTTTGCCCTCATGCCTAGAATGCTCTCCCTCCTCACCTCCACCTCTTGCCATATTGGGCTTCTTTCAAGATTCAGCTCAAGCACTGCCTTCTGGAGCAGGCCCTTCCAGACCCCGCAGCCAATAGAACTTTCCCCTGGAAGGTGACCTTTCTTCTATGACCCTGCCACCCTGCATTTATCTTCTGTGTACCTATGTAAACCTTGTCTTTCCCATTCAAATATAAGATCTTTGAGGGCAAGAACTGTTTTTTGTGTTTTTGCCTTTCTTTATATGCCAGGCCCTTATCACCACAAGCACTTAATACATGTTTGTTGATTAACTAAAGCCTGCCCTTTGATTAATTTGAAAAGATTCAATTAGATCTCTTACTAGTGAGAAAAAAAATGAGCTAAGCATGCTTCGGAAAGAACTGGAATGCCTATGAATATAAACAGGGTAAATGATAAAAGAATATTCCAATCAAAGTCTGTGAATAAGATTAGGGATAAATTGATAACAAGGCTTGTGGAAAAGGTACTAAATTATAGTTAGGGGTTCATTTCTTTAAAAGCTTGCATGGCCCAATGACTCTCGACTTCAATGTTTAAATTTGATCATTTTAATAAGGAGCTATATTTTTACTTTCAAAACAGGGTATGCCAAAACTATGTTCATTTCTCAGTTGAGGGTGCTTATGGTTTAAACGCCTAGTAGTTTGCACCATATTAGCAAGGGTCTCACTGCCACCTGGTGGCAGTGTACCCCAAGTGCAGGATCAAGCCTGGAAGGGGGGAGGGGCAAGTCTTTTGAAAGTCGAGTCTGTGAGACCCCCAAACATATAAAAGGAATAACAGCAACAAACGCCATTACAATGAAGATGTTTGGGTAGGTCAGATTTTCAAGGGTTGGTCAATTACAGAATCACCACCCTACTTAAACCTGATCAAGAATCCTCTTACTTTAGGCAGAATTCAGTCAACAGACTCAAGCTGGCCCCATAAAGGAACGTGGGTATTTCTTTGGGATTGGGTTGTCATGGAATCTATCCAGGAGGACCTTGCGTCATACCCTATCAATATGATAAAAAAATTAGAGCTTCTTCAAATGTTCTTAGGACCCTATGGGTGTAAACGGATTTGAATAATGGAAACTACTTCTTCAAAAAGGAAACTTAGGAAAGGAAATTCCAGCACTTCTTAGGAAAGGGAAAAATGCAAGAAAGCACCGAGGGTGTCCAAGGGGGCTGTTCTCACAGGCCTTAAAGAGTACACTCAGCTCCCGATTTGTCTTAGCCTCCAATCCCTCGTGATGTGATGGGCCATTGGAGACTCCAAGCATTCCTCTCAAGTCTGGAGTTAGCAGTTGCCAAGTGTCAGGAAGAAACCCGAGGCAAGAATAGGGGCTAGGCAGTAACAGGACTCGAGCCAGTTAGGGCTAAAATCACCATCCCAATTAGCTGGGCTGCAGGGACAATGTGCTATGTTTATATCTGACAGTTTTTATGAGGATGTGTCTGCTCTCCCTTTCCTGGGTTGCTATGTCTAAAGGTGCTGGTGGCCAAGCTGCTAGAATGTAGAGGCGGGCGGGCAGTGTCTAGCAAAGGCACCACACTGGAAGCCCTTCCAGCCAACCAGACGCTGCCAGGCCTGGCAACTAAAAGAATAATGATCACATGCCCTTTCATAGACACTTGTTGAAGAGACTGTCTACCCCCTTCCAGCTGTTGTTGCCCATGCACCAGTGTCTGTGCTCAGCCATGTAATTGCTTCTCCAAGTTTCTAAATGAGAACATAATTTGCCCTTCAATAGAAAAAGACAAGTAGCTAATTACACCTGGAAATGGCTGCCATGACCTGGCAATAAACAAATCCCGTCTTTTATTGCTTAATGAATTGTCCCTTCACATGAGTGGTGTGTCTCAAAAGCAGGGATCTTAACCTTTCTTGGGTCATGGACCTCTTTGGCAGTCAGGGGAAGTCTATGACCTATGACTCCCTACCCTCCTCCAGGATCATGGTTTTAAATACATAAAATAAAATATATAGGGTTACAAAGGAAAGCAACTAGATGGCAACAAATAATCAAAATAATACAAATTCACAGACCCTGGGCAAAGAATCTCTGCTCTAAAGTAATGTGGCTAGTACTTTGTTGTAGTTGTTTTAACAAGCAGTTTTCATCTAAGTGAACATTGTCCCCTTCCAAAGAGTTCCCTTGGGATGAGCCATCCAGTCCAATAACACTGCTGTTGTGTCATACGTCTTATGGGACGCTCTTTAGAAATTGCCATCGGAGACCACTCCTGAGCCTGCTCAGCCTCATTATGTCCGAGTACCAGCTCAGTTATGTTGCTTAAACAAACCCATCAAAAATGGAGATCACTCATCAGAACAGGGGCATACTGTATACCTATGTTAAACGCCTTCTCTTCTCAATCATCCAGCTAAAAGGGAAGAGCCCAAAAGAAAAGGTTGAGAAAGTCTCAGATGGGTGTTGGAACTTACCGGTAAATGGCCCAGCAGAGAAGAGACGTTATCAGATACGTAAATGATTATCCCCTCAGTGGTCAGGGCTATCAGAAACTCATCCAATGCCTATTGAAGACAGAAAACAGTGCCACCCAAATATATTTCTAGATGCCATTACATAGTAGGACAACACCACGTTAAGCTTTATTTCTTGTAGAAAAGGGACCTGAACATGAGACTTTGGCTCTGTGGCTACTCAGAGCGATTGCCAGCTCAGCTCCTCCCCTCCCAGGGTTTCTAGTACTTCCATGAGGCCTCTCTGAGACTCAGAGTAATGTGTAAAGCCCGATTCTAGGTGGTAGCAAGGGGAGGGGAAAGGTGAAAAGCCGACAACAGGAACTGGAAAGATTAGAAACTGTAAACAGAACTCACTTCATTCTTTGTACTTGTATCCCCTAGTGCCTACAACTATGGCATATATAGTAGGTGCTTAAAAAATGCTTGGTGACTGATTGATTGGATATGTGAATGAAAAATGATACAAGTTGTTAGGTTTATCCCCTAGTCCTAATCACATAGAAAAGTGGGGACCCGTCAGGAATGAATCAGAAGGCCTTCGTGGATGCATGAAAGCCCCTTTTATGTGTAAGCCAAGCAAAGCTTGAGGCCTGACTAAGATCCAAGAGCTGGAGTTAAGGGGATTAGCCCAGTGGCAGGTTGACTCTGGCTATCCCACTAAGAACTCTAGCTCTTTCCCGAGGGGTGAGCACAGTAGCTGTTGGAGTCAGTGGCAACGGTGGTGGCAGCAGCATGTTAAGTGACACACACCTCCAAGCTTTGGCAGCAGTGAGAGGCCAGGGCAATGCTGGAGCACAATGATGGAGTGCTAAAGTGAGAAGACATATGGGTATGGCAGGGAACAGGAGACCTGGAGGGGTCAGAGCCACAGGGTGGTGAGGCCAACCTGGGCCTTGGCCTTTCCAGGTACCGTGAGTTCTGTGGACTGTGCAGGTCAGGGTAAGGAAGTCAGTGCTCAAGCAACCTCAAGTCCTTTGCCCCTATGAACGTGGAGCAAGAGTATTGAACCCTGGGGAAGGTGGTACTTACCACAGGTATGGTGAGCAATCCGGAGTTCTTTTCCCACAGGGGAAGTAGGGGTGGGAGAGGGGGCTCAACTTCAGGGAAGCATTTTAGTAAGACCTCCCCAATGCTCTAGGCCCTGTTAGCTTGGAGTGTTTGCAAGAAAACTAACTACCCCTGGAACTAAAAAGAAGCCAAACCTTGCCATTCCCAGAGCCTAAGCCTTAGCTGGGAGCAAACATGAACCACTTAGGTTATTTTCAGGAACCTCCCGCCCAGGTTGGAGCCAGTCTGTTAGAGGAGAGCAGAACACCAAATGCCACAGAGGTAGCACTTGAAGGTACAAATCACTAGGATGTTCTGAAGCTAGGCCTCTGATGGCATCAGCGTAGGTGGGGAGCTACCAATAAGGATGTTCCTTTGGGGGCAAGGCAATACCCATTCCCCAACTTCCAAGTCCTAGAGAGCTGCCCAGGGTCAGAGGAAGTTTAGAGAACTGCCTTGGAGCCCACAGCCAGGAGGGCAGGGACAGGACTTGAACCCAGGGCTTACTCACTCGCAGTTATTATACAGTAGCAGGAAGTCAGTTAAGTTACATTCCTTGTCTCCCAGCATGTACTAAACCTCACAATAAGGAAGAGATTTGTAATAAATCATGTTTCACTGTTCCCAGCTCTTCCCAAATAACATACTTTGCACCATAAACTCTGCAGTCCAAACTGAACAACTTTACCCGTGTGTTTAATTTTAGTTTTACCTTAATCCCCTTTGAAAAAAAACTGCTAGAAGGATTACTAAGGATATTTTTCTTTAGAATTATTAAAAATCTTGAAATTTCTAACTGCTACTAGTCAAAGGTGATTCTCTTAAATAGGAAGGGCCTTGAGAGATAGTGAGGCATACTGGACAGAAGGTTATCTAACCTTTCACTACCAGCTAGGTACCAAAAGCAGCTGGGTGGTGCAGTGGATAGAGCACTGGGCCGAGATTCAGGAAGACAACAGTTCAAATCTAGCCTCAGACACTTGCTAGCTCCGTGACCCTGGGCAAGTGATTTAACCTCTGCCTTAGGTTCCCCATCTGTAAAATGGGCATCATAACAGCACCTACCTCATGAGGTTGTTATGAGGATCAAAAGAGCTAAAATATGTAAAGCCCTTAGCACAGTACCTGGCACAGAGTAGGTGCTTCATAAATGTGTGTTCCTTCTTTCCTTGCTTCCAAAGGCAAGGAGATAAGTTGCTAATTAGCATCAGTGGAGGGAGTTTCCAGTGTGGAAACTCCCTCCACTGGGGAAACCACAGGTTCAGCTCCACAAAGGAGTACACAGGTCCTCACGGAGCATGTGCAGTCACGGGGTGGGTACTGTCCCTCCCTCCATTCATAGCCCTCTGGCATCCTTCCTACTGTGCTATTCCCATGTCCCCTATCTATGCATTTTTTCCCTTCCCAGCAATGTAGGCAAAAATTGAAAGCCCCAGAGCCAATGCTTATGTTGCTGGGGAATGGAGTCAACAAGGGATCATCAAGGAGCTGGGCAGCTGGCAGCCTCTCCTCTCATCCCCAGTCGCAACAGCCGTCCCTCATTACCGGCTCTGCTCTGCCTCAAGCAGATGGTGCAATCGGGAACGTGACACGAGGCCAAAGTTCCCCCAGAACAGATTCGAAAGGGTCACTGCTGAGGCATGAGACCTCCGCCCCTTCACCCCAGGCCCTCCCAGGAATATCGCCCAACTAGACCTCTCAGCAGCTCATGGGCACCAGTGAAGCATCAGGTATCCCTTGTGCTTTCTTACCCCACACCCAGCCATTTAGCTCTGTGATGGCATCCCTTCTGTCGTTTTCCCGTTATAACTCTTTGGTGGTGATATAAAAAGAATCACTCACAGGATCATAGAATTTCAGAATTGGAAGGGTCCTCAGTGGCCAACTGAAGTAAAAATCAAATATTAATCATGCTAGGGAAGATTTTTTTTCCATTTAAAGTGACATTCAAGTATGTCAAACCCAAGTGAAAGGGCATATATGATTATGGTTTTTATTTTGGCCACTCACAATGGTGTAACAAAGAGCTATTTGAGTTGTTGGGAGGATATACTGAGGAAGGTTTAACACCCAGCTCTCTGCTGGGGGGGAGGGGGTGGAAAGAACGCCACACACGTTTAGGTTGAATCTGCATTAACATTTTCTCCATTACTTTCTTAACTGGGCAAGACAACAACAAACCAACGATCTCTGATCTGGGTATTTGCTGATTTCTGAGGTGCAAATGCTCACAGTGGAAATTCACAACTGGCTCTCCCAAACCAGTTCAAGCTGGCTCAAGCACAGCCCTGGATCCACAGAAATAAAGGCCTATAAGCAAAGTGAGGCTTTTACGGGCCACCCAAACGTCCATAAGTTAGTCCAAGTGGAAAACTCACTTAGTGCCACACTCATCCTAGGTGCTTAATAAAGGCTGGCTGAATTGGGTTGGACTTAGCACACCTAGTGGAGGCAAGGCCTACTTCTTGGGTTAGAGTAGACAATGAGGCTGATACTCACACATGGACCTAACAACAGCATGCATTTTGAACTATTTTTGCAGTGGTGGACATCAGCTTGCAGCCATATTTTCTTAGTTTGGGTCCACGTAAAGAAATGACCTCAGACAGGAAGGGTTACTTAGAACTTATAACCACTGGCTCATAGCCCAGAGTTGTGATTCTTATGGCAGTGGACCACAGTGGAAAGGACACTGGCTCTTGAGTCAAAGGACAGGGGTTCAGATCCTGCCTTTGATACTTACTAACTGTATGTCCTTGGGCAAGTCACTAAATCTCCATAGGCCTCACTTTCCTCATCTGTAAAATGAGGGGATTGGACTAGCTGGCCTCTGAGATCTCTTCTAGCTCAAGTATATCTGATCTGATGGCTGACCCAGGTTAGGAATACACTTTGTGACAATTTCCTCTACACAGCTGGCCTGATGCAGAACTCCACTTCAGAGCCCAAGGAGGATTTGTGAGCTTTCGTGATCAAGGCTGGCTCTGTACACTGATTGAATCCCCGAGGTAATCACTAAACTCCTCACAACTTGGCCGAAATTTCCACTTCCTATCCCAGTGACAAGGTCTATTGTATATCTTCCATGTACAATGCATACACATTTTAGAAGGTTTCTTACCTCAAACATCAACTGTGTAAATTCCTCATTGCTAAGAATTGATGGTTTCCAGGCCCCTCTGGCACTAGCAGCTTGTGCCTGGGTTTCCTTTTCTTAAAAGGAGAAAGAATCAAGGAAAGAGAAGAGATTAAAATGACTATAGGGAATAGTTCCCTTTTTTCCAAAGTTACGATCCATTTTGGAGCAGAGCCTCCTTTGAAATCATGCTGAGGTTTTATTGGTGGCTAATTGCTTGGTACTTAAATCGACCTTGTGTCTAGCTTTGACCAAAGGAAGAATTTCACTCTACTCTCACTCTTATTGAAGACAAAGCCCACCCCCCCCCACCTGATGCCTCTTTGAAGTTGGGTTCTTGAAGGCTGTGCCTGGAGAACCCAAGCTTGGCCAGTTCACACCAAGACTTTACCCATCAACTAACCACCTCTTTTGGCTACAGCAGCTCCAGAAGACAGTGGAAGGTGTCTGCACACAAACCCAATCACGGATTCTGGAAGTCACTGTAGATCCTGCCCCTCTGGTGTGTGGCCCTAGCCTACAAAAGATATTGGTAGAATAGGCTGGGAGCCACTTGTCCTTTAGTAACAATTAGCAGCTGCCTTTAAAAAGACCATTCTCAGATCCAAAATTTTCCTGTGTTAGTTTTCCTGATAGCAATGTGGAACAAGAAGCCAGCCTCAGAGACAGAAGGATTTGTGTTCAAGTCCTGCCTCTGATATATATATATATATATATATATACTGTTTATGTGACCCTGGGCACTTAACCTTTTGGTGCTCTAAGTTCTAAGATTCTTAAGTTGCAGGGAGGTGCCAATGTAATAGGAGAGAGTTTCCTCACTGGGAGTATCCTTCCCTTATGAAATCCTGGGGCCAGGTTAAAAACAAAACAATTTTTCTCAGAGCAGCTTAACAAATTGCACCAAAAACAAACTGGCATTGCACTTAAACACTCTGGACAAATTAAAAACAGCCCCCTGCCTATAGCTCTACTTTAAGGAAAAGAGGGGATCATAGATTCAAAGCTGGAAGGGGTCTCAAAGATCATTTGGCCCAACTCCCTCATTTTACAGATAAAGAAACTGAGGCCCAAGAAGTATAAGTAGCAGAGCCAGGAGTCAAACCCAGGTCCTTTGACACCAAACTTGGGGCTTACTCCATGATAGCAAAGGAATCACTGCTTAAAGCCACAGTGCATTAAGTGGGTACACATGGCCTAAAAGGGCACCTTCTGAAATGAGCACAGGCCAATGCTGCCAGTGTTTTGGCCAGAATGTATACTGACCACATCCTCATCCCCAAATCCTGGAGGGAGGCATGCGGAGGTGGTAAAATATGGGGCTGTCTCTGATTGACCCACTACTGTTGACCCACATATGGCTGCCCTTCTCAAGCTTTGCTGATCCTGAGACAGCTCCAATGTTGCCATTAGTGAACCTCAAAATGTTCCTTGGGTGGCAACTTTCCTACTCCTTTGGCTCAGAAATTACCCAATCAAAATGGCAGCCAAACAGCTACTATCTGGCTCTAAAAGTTATCTAGATCAATGGGAAAAACAAGTTGTAGGCTATGGCCTTGGACTTCTTACCCAGGAAAAGTCTCTCATACATGCATTGTCAACTTCATAATATCACGGAATGGGAAGAGCTAGAAGGCTCCAGAGGAACCATCTAGTTCAACCTTTTCATTTTATAGAAGAGGAAACCAAGACTCACCCGGGTCACAGGATGAGTTAGTGACGGGGACAGGACTAGAACCCAGGCTTCCAGATCTACCTCAATTTTCTTTCACCCAACTTTCCAATTCACTGCACTTCCTTATCTTTAGAAGCAAAAAATAATGTATTCCCCTCAACAACACTTGTTAAATGTCTAACTGGAAAAAGATTCTGTGACCTTTTCAGTGTTCAATTCTGCTTACCTCTAAATGTACCACTAAATTAATAGTTCCCCCATGCTGCCCTTTTAACAAAGGATTAAAATCCCCAAATCGCTTGTAGTCTAACCTAATTATTCCATTACTACCTCTTAGATAAATACAAGTGGAAGGTTGTGGCGGCAGCAGAGATGAGATTTTACCCAGTTATACTTCTAATTATTCCTACTTTATTT
This sequence comes from Trichosurus vulpecula, assembly GCF_011100635.1. Taxonomy (NCBI): domain Eukaryota; kingdom Metazoa; phylum Chordata; class Mammalia; order Diprotodontia; family Phalangeridae; genus Trichosurus; species Trichosurus vulpecula. The sequence goes on from NC_050582.1 coordinate 28,766,068, forward strand.
TTCTTCTTTTGCATTGATTACAATGACATTTAAGCACCTGTCACAAACAAGCTGCTGCGACCAAGAATACTAGAATCTAAGAGCTGGACTAGACCACTAGAGGCCTCCCACCCCCGGAGTATGCTCCTGGGAGAATGACCAACATAACTAGACTGCCTAGAATCTATTTTCATATTGAAAATGGAAAACCACAGGCCAGGCACCCCCAAAGGTACCTTTCTGCTCGTGTAAAAAGTCAATGGTCTTCTGTAATATGGTTGCCTTATCCATCTTGATGGGCTGGCCTTGCCCCTGAAGCATGCTGCAAAGCTCCTGAATGAGAACATTGAACTGATCTCTCCTTTTCTTTTCTGACTTGTTCCGGGATGCCCTGGTTAAAGAAAATACAAAGGCGTCACCAGCAAATGAGATGCTAGGGATTCAGAGAGAAGGCACTGGCCGGGGAGGCGAAGGGACAGGAATAAGATGGTGACTCACTTTGGGGTGGGGGAAGGGTAACATTTGAGCAACTGCCATCTATCTTATCCATTCATTCTCTAACATACCATAGCCGACATTCCAAATTTCCTGGAAGCCATTTCATGGCCTCCATTCCATCATGTTGTCTTAGCAGCCACCTAAAGATCATATCACAACACACTCCATCTAGCCATCACTACACCCCAGGAATGATTAAAAAGGGGGCCGGATGAAAGCCAACACTAAAGGAATTTAGAAAGAAGGCTGAACTGGAAACACACATACACACACACACACACACACACACACACACACATCTAAGCAGTATTTACTTCTTGATCTGTGAACCTGAACCTGTCTGGGCTCTTTGGACTAGCTAAATAGGCCTCCAGGTCCAAGTAGCAATCTCATGAATGAAAAGGTTAAGGAAGTTTCTTTTAGAATTGTGCTTTTCGTACCTCTTTAATCTGTCCTTCTCTTCTTCATCCATCACTTCCTTTAAGCAATTAGGTTCTAAAATTAAAATAGAGCAATATTTAGTGAGTTCTTCAGTTTTCCTTTTCTTGGTAGTGACTAAAAGTTAAGTGATATGACTAATTGTACCCTTTACTTACCAAGCATTTTTTCTTCAAGGAATTCTAAGTGCTTTTCAGAGTGTGATCCCATCAAATTCCATTAAACCATTAATGTGGTGTGTGGATGGGCAACTAATCTTAGGTGCTTTATTGTGAAAGCCTCACTCAATATCTATAATAATCCATTACAAATGTATGTATTTGCAAGGCTTTTCAAAGGCCATTCAGTGCAGGTACACAACTTCTCTTAACTTGAGAAATAAAGTCATTGTCAGCCTGCTCTCCCAAATGAGTTTAACTCCCACTATCTTCAACAGAAGTTAAGTAAGCAAAGGGAGTTGGGGAATGAGCAGTTTGTTCCAAGTGACTGACCCTCCACCAGAAAGAAGGTGAGCAATGCAACAAAGATGAGAATGGAGCCAATCAACTGAAGGGGAGGGGACAGCTGGAAGCATGTTTCTCTGACAAAGGTCCAAGATATAGAAGGAATGGATTCAAACTTTTAAGAATAAGAGCCATTCCCTAATCGATAAATGGTCAGAGGATAGTCAACTTTCAAAGAACAAAATCGAAGTCATCAACAATCATGAAAAAACACTCCAAATTACGAATAATTAGAGAAATGTAAATTAAAGCATCTCTGAGGTTCTACCCCACACCCATCAGGCAGGCAAAGCTGAGCAAAAAAAGGGAAAAAAATGATGGAGGGGTTGAAGGAAAACAGGTACAGTGATGTCAGTCAGGCTGGGAATTGGTCTAGCCATTCTGGAAAGCAATTGGGAACTATGCCCCCAAAGTCACTTACCAGCAAGTCCACTATTGAGTCCTTACTCCAATGAGATCAAAGAAAGATGCAAAGGGTTAATGACTCTATGAGGCATTAGGAAGTATTAAAACAGGGGGACGGAGACAAGATGGCACTATGAAAGGAAGGAACTACCGGAGCTCTCTCACAAATTCTGTCAGATAAATTTTAAAAAGTGAATTTGAGCAGATTTGAGAGAGTTAGAAGCCACTAGAAGACTGAAGGGGTAGGAGCGCCAGGCACATGGCTCGGCACCAGACCAAACCAACCAGGAACAGCAGAGGAATCCAGGCAGCATGCTGGTCTGGGAGAGCACTGGGCAAGCGAAACGCCGGAGCAGGAACAGGCCCAGGGTGGAAATACCGGCAAAGGCCGCAATGGAGCCCCAGGCCTCTCAGCCCAGGACAGGAGTCTGTCAGAGTGCATAACCAGCAGCCGTGGGAGCAGCTAGCCTGGAGGCCTCCAACCCACAGTCTAAAAGTTTGAAACTCACCTTCTTGGACTCCCAGTAGCCAGGATGTGCAGGTAAAATGTCTCATATCCCTCCCTTGAATAAACCCAGAGAATACTACCTCAGGAGAAACAGAGGAGCCAGAAGGGGGGCTTCAGTAGCGAGAGAAGTGGGGGAGAGGGCCATTTCTGTGGTGGCAGAAGGAGACTAGTACAGGAAGAGAGGTGTCCCAGCAGCCCTCACCTCAGCAGAACAACTAGAGTTGCTGAGACCCAGGGGATGGAGCTAATAACGTCAATGCCAGGAACCAAGACTTGGCTTTGCACAGCCAGGGGAAGTGGCAGACACCAATACAGACACAAGCTGAGACCACATCTGCTGTAAAACAGTCCTGGGGAAGAGGAGATTCCCAGCAGGCAGAGCACCCCTCCCCCACAACTCACGAAACCAGAGGCCATAGCACATAAAGCTAGATCCCATCACAAAAACTTGGGACAGAGCCCCCCTGAGCCCTAGAAGCAGAGATACAATTCAGAAACCAGGAGGAAAAAGAACACCATGAAAAAGAATAGCAAGAAGCTTTCAAAGACAATTGATTCATATTATGGAGACAGGGAAGACCAAAATACCAATTTGGAAGAGGACAGCCTGGACACTACACCCACATCTGAAACCTCAAAAGGGAAAGTGAACTGGTCTCCTGACCAAAAAGCATTACCGGAAGAACTCAAGGAGGGTTTTGAAAACCAAATTAGGGAGGTAAAAGAAAAAAAGGAAAAAATATTCAATGAGGAAAACAAATCCTTAAAAGGTAAAATTGGGGAATTGGTTAAAGAAAATCAGAATATAATTAGAGAAAATGTCTCATTGAAAAGTAAAATAAACCAAATGGAATAGAGAAGATAAAGGAAGAAAACAAAACATTAAAAATTAGAATTGGGCAAGTAGAAGCTAATGACTCTATGAGACTTGAATCAGTCAAACAAAATTTAAAAAATGAAAAAACGGAAGAAAACATGAAATATCTGACTGGAAAAACAACGGACCTGGAAAATAGATCCAGGAGAGACAATCTAAGAATTATTGGTCTAACCTGAAAGCTATGATGAAAAAAAGAGCCTGGACAGTATCTTCCATGAAATCCTTAAAGAAAATTGCCCGGAGGTCCTAGAACCAGAGGGTAAAACTGTCAATCACCCCCGGAAAAATATCCCAAATTGAAAACTCCAAGAAGTATTATAGCCAAATTCCAGAACTACCAAGTCAAGGAGAAAATACTGCAAGCGGCTAGAAAGAAACAATTCAAATATCACAGAAATACTGTGAGGATCACGCAGGAACTTTCAGCTTCTACATTAAATAACAGGAGAAATTGGAATGTGATATTCCGAAAGGCAAAGGAACTTGGACTACAATCAAGGATCAACTACCCAGCAAAATTGAGCACAATTTTCCAGGCAAGAAGATGGACATTCAATGAAATAAGGGAATTCCAGACCTTCCTGATGAAAAGGCCAAAGCTCAATGGAAAATTTGATCTCCTAATACAAAACTCAAGAGAGACATAAAAATGTAAATAGGGAAAAACCCTAGTTAATCAATAAGGCAAATTAATTAAATCCTTATATAGGATTATTTTGTTTTATATATGTTTTATATATATGTCAATCTTGAGAATAGTATACTTATTATGACAATTGAAAAGGATATTCATAGACTCTGGATGTCAGTATAAAATAACCAATATAATGATAAAAAATATAATTATAGAGATATAAAGGGATGGTTCTGGGAGAAGAGGTAAGGGGGTAATAGAAAGGGGTAAATTACATCACATGAAGAGGCACAAAAACATATTGTAGTAGAGGGAAAGAAGGGAGGGAGACTAGCAGTATCTGAGCTTTACTCTCATCGGATTTGGCTCAAGAAGGGAATAACATACCCTGATAAGTATAGAAATCTAACTTGTCCTACAGGTAGTAGGAGGGGAAAGGGAAGAAAAAGGGAGGGTGTGGTCAGAAGGTAGGGAAGAAGTAGCAAGTGGAAAACGGTAAGATAAGGGAGGGGAATCAAGAGGGAGGGTAAACTGAGGAAGACAGCGGTCAAAAGCAAAACTTTCTTGAGGAGTGGAAGGGGAAAGGGAGAAATAAAAGCATAAACGGGGAAAATAGGATGGAGAAAAAGACACAGATAGTAATCATAACTGTGAATGTGAATGGGATGAATTCTCCCATAAAACAGGAATGGATAGCAGAATGGCTTAAAAACCATAATCCTACAATATGCTGTTTACAAGAAGCACATTTGAAACAGGGGGATACACTCAGGGTAAAGGTAAAAGGCTGGAGTAGAATATATTGTGCTTCAGCTAAAGTAAAAAAAAAAGCAGGGGTAGCAATTCTAATCTCAGACAAAGCAAAAGCAAAGAGGGATCTAATTAAAAGAGATGAGGAAGGACACTACATCCTGCTAAAAGGCACCATAAACAATGAAGCAATGTCATTGTTTAACATATATGCCCCAAGTGGTATGGCATGCAAATTCTTAGAAGAGAGGTTAAGGGAGTTACAGGAAGAAACAGACAGCAAAACCATACTAGTGGGGAACCTCAACCTCCCCCTCTCTGAACGTGATAAATCTAACCTCAAAATAAACAAGAAAGAAGTTAAGGACGTGAACAGAATTTTAGAAATGCCTTTTCTAAAATTCTGTTCACCTCCTTAACTTCTATGATAGACCTCTGGAGAAAACTGAATAGGGATAAAAAGGAATATACTTTTTTCTCAGCGGTACATGGCTCAAAAATTGACCATGTACTAGGGCATAAATACCTCACAATCCAGTGCAGAAAGGCAGAAATAGTCAACGCATCCTTCTCAGATCATGACGCAATAAAAATTATTTGTAATAAAGAGCCATGAAAAAATAAGCTAAAAATTAACTGGAAATTAAATAATCTAATTCAATAGAATGAGTGAGCCAAAGAACAAATCATAGAAACAATTAATAACTGCATTCAAGAGAATGACAATAATGAGACAACAAAACGTATGGGATGCAGCAAAAGCAGTTCTTAGGGGAAGTTTTATACCTCTAAATGCTTACATGAATAAAACAGAGAAAAGGGAGATCAACGAATTGGGCACGCAACTGAAAAGCTAGAAAACAAACAAATTGAAAATCCCCAATTAAATACCAAATTAGAAATACCAGAAATCAAAGGAGAGATTAATAAAATTGAAATCAAGAAATAAAATATTAGCAAAAAGATTGCAGCAACTTATCACGAGAATAATACACTATGACCAGGTAGGATTTATTCCAGGAATGCAAGGCTGGTTCAATATTAGGAAAACTATCAGCATAATTGATCATATCAACAACAAAACTAGCAGAAACCATATGGTCATCTCAACAGATGCAGAAAAAGCCTTTGACAAAATACAACAGCCATTCCTATTAAAAACACTAGAAAGCAGAGAAATAAATGGAGCCTTCCTTAAAATTATAAATAGCAACTACCTAAAACCATCAACAAGCATTATTTGTAATGGGGATAAGCTAGATGCATTCCCAGTAACATTAGGGGTGAAACAAGGATGTCCATTATCACCCCTACTATTCAACTTGGTACTAAAAATGTTAGTTGTAGCAATAAGAGAAGAAAAAGAAATTGAAGGAATTAGAATAGGAAAAGAAGAAACTAAATTATCACTTTTTGTAGATAATATGATGATTAACTTAGAGAATACTAGAGAATCAAGTAAAAAACTACTTGAAATAATAAAAAAAACTTTAGTAAAGTTGCAGGATATAAAATAAACCCACAGAAATCCTAGGCATTCCTATACATTACTAACAAAGCCCAACAGCAAGAGATAGAAAGAGAAATTCCATCTAAAGTTACTGTAGACACTATAAAATATTTGGCAATCTATCTGCCAAGACAAACCCAGGGACTATATGAACACAATTATGAAACACTTTTCACACAAATAAAGTCAGATATAATTAAATGGAACAACATTAGTTGCTCGTGGTTGGGCCGAGCTAATATAATATAAATGACAATTTTACCTAAATTAATTTACTTATTCAGTGCCATACCAATCAAACTACCAAAAAATTATTTTACAGAGCTGGATAAAACAATAACAAAATTCATCTGGAAGAACAAGAGGTCCCGAATATCAAGGGAATTAATGAAAAGAAATGCTAGGGAAGGTGGCCTAGCTATACCAGATATTAAACTGTATTATAGAGCAGCAGTCATCAAAACTACCTGGCACTGGCTAAGAAACAGTGGTGGATCAGTGGAATAGGATAGGTACACAAGATGCAGTAGTGAATGACTATAGCAATCTACTCTTTGATAAACCCAAAGAATCCAACTTCTGGGCTAAGAATTCACTATTTCACAAAAACTTCTGGGAAAATTGGAAAATGGTAGGGCAGAAACTGGGCATAGACCAACATCTTACACCATATACCAAAATAAAGTCAAAATGGGTTCATGATTTAGGAATAATGGCTGATACTATAAGCAATTTGGGAGAGCAAGGAATAGTTTACCTATCCTATTTATGGAAAAGAAAAGAATTCATGACACAAGAGATAGCATTACAAAATGCAAAATGGATAATTTTGATTATGTTAAATTGAAATGTTTTGTATAAAAAAGCCAATGCAACAAAGATTAGGAGGGAAGCAGAAAATTGGGAGAAAATTTTTACAACCAGTGTCTCTGATAAAGGCCACATCTCTAAAATATACAGGGAACTGAGTCAAATTTATAGGAATACAAGTCATTCCCCAATTGAGAAATGGTCAAAGGATATGAACAGGCAGTTTTCAGAGGAAGAAATTAAAGTTATCTATAGGAATATGAAAAAATGCTCAAAATCACTACTGATTAGAGAAATGCAAATCAAAAACTTTTAGGTACCACATCTCTCCTGTCAGATTGGCTAAAATGACAAAACAGGAAAATGATAAATGCTGGAGAGGATATGGGAAAATTGGAATATTGTTACATTGCTGGTGGAGTTGTGAACTGATCCAGCCATTCTGGAGAGCAATTTGGAACTATGCCCAAAGGGCTATAAAAATGTTCATACACTTGGACCCAGCAATACCATTTCTAGGGTTGTATCCCAAAGAGATCACACAAGTGGGAAAAGGACCCATTTGTACAAAAATATTTATAGCGGCTCTTTTTGTAGTAGCAAAGAATTGGAAATCAAGGGGATGACCATCAATTAGGGAATGGCTGAACAAGCTGTGGTATATGAAGGTAATGGAACACTATTGGGCTATGAGAAATGGCTATGATACGGACTTCATGATGGAAAAACCTATACGACATAATGCTGAGCAAGCGGAGCAGAACCAAGAGAACACTGCACACAACAACAGATACATGGATTCTGTGATGACTAACCCTGATAGACTTCGCTCTTCTCGGCAATACAAGGTGCAAAGACAACTCCAAAGGACTCACGATGGAGAATGCTATCTACATCCAGAGAAAGAACTATGGAGTCTGAATGCAGACTGAAGCACACTGTTTGCTCTCCTTTTTCCCCCTTTGTTTTTTTCTCTTTTGTTTTTGTTTTTGGGGTTTTTTTTTGTTTCTGTTTCTTCTTTCTCCTGATTCATTCCACTGGTCATAATTCTTCTTTACAACTTGACTATTGTGTAAATAAGTTCAATACGAAGTTATATGTAGAAGATATATCGGATTCCATGCCGTTTTGGGGAGGGAGGGGGATAGGGGGAGAGAAGAAAATCTGGAACTCAAAATTATGTGGAACTGAGCGTTGTAAACTCAAAATAAAAAAATCTTAATTATAAAAAAATTTATATCAGCTAGATGGTGCAGTAGATAAACTGCCAGGCCTGAAGTCAGTAAGACTCATATTCCTGAGTTCAAATTTCCAAAATTCAGATACTTACTAGCTGTGTGACCCTGGGTATGTCACTTAAATCTCTTTGCCTCAGTTTCCTCATCTATAAAATGAGCTGTTGAAGGAAATGGCAAAAAAAGTCCAGTATCTTTGCCAAGAAAACCCTAAATGGGATTACGAAGAGCCAGGCAGAACTGAAAAACGACTCCACAACAACAACCTTAAGCTTCAGAGCTTAAACTCTTATAGAGTTCACTAAATCACTGATCAGCTGAATGACTTTTCCTGGGTCACACATCTATCATGTAACAGAAACAATAGCTTAATTCATGTCTTTACTAAATTCAAGGCCAATTCTCCATGCACTAGTCTTCTCCCAAACCTCAGTTTCCACGTCTTTACCTCAGAAGATTGTTGTGATCAAATGTGATAAACCTGCAAATCTAAAAGTGCCATAGAAATGTGAACTTATCTATGTCCTTCCTAAAATATGGCCCCCAGAGCTAAACATTAAGTAATCCAGATGTCTTACTAGGTCAGAGTATGAGTTATTACCGCCTTCATTCTAGAAACAACGTATTGATCCCATGTGCATTTTGGGGGGTTGTTTTTACTGTACCATACTGTTGGCTCATACAGGCTTTACAAGCCACCAACTCCCCTTCCCCCAGATTCTGTTTTGAACACATTGCTTACAATCTATACATCTTGTACTTCCAGATGATTTCTTTTTGACACAAATGTAAGACTCCTTTAAGGATTGCCCCATATTTGGGGGAAGGCATGAAAGATACTGTTCTTTATATATAAATATGATAGTAAGGACCTACTATCGGAGGAACATGCTGTTGGTGTTCTTTTTCTAGGAGTAGGGATGGATTCACACTGATCCATAATACTCTTTCACATGACACCACTCACAAACAGTGACATCAATTTGTAAGAGGATAGTCCATTTAAACCACATAAAACTACTGGTATTTTAGCTTTTGCCTCATCATCTATACAGTATATTTGTTTAATTCCATTGAATTACATAATACATTATATGCCCCACCATATTAAATCTAGTCATATAGTAAATAGGAATACTTTGCACTTGGGATCAGATTTTGTCTCTAAAAGAATGAATGAAAATGCTGTTTGCAGATTTTCCTTTATTTAATTATTATGCCACAACACTTTTTATGTGATCCATACTTAAGGAAATCTATTAGTGGGTTTGACAGTCTTTTTTCCGGATTTACCTATTCATGTATGTCACAAAATTTTTGTTTATTTTTCTAAGTCTTCATTTTAACTAGTAATGATACTTTTCTTATTCTCTCCAAGAACAAAAAATAGATAATAAACTCCAGTTTTAAAGGGTAAAAAAAGAAGTAGTAAAACAAAATGTAAAGAATGAAAAAATAGAAGAAAACATGGAATATCTGATTGTAAAAACAACTGACCTGGAAAATAGATCCAGGAGAGACAATCTAAGAATTATTGGTCTGCAGGAAAGCCACGATGAAAAAAAGAGCCTGGACAGTATCTTAGAAGAAATTATCAAACTTAACTTTCCTGAGGTCCTAGAACCAGAGGGGAAAATAGTCATCTAAAGAATCCACCGATCACTCCCCGAAAGAGATCCCAAATTGAAAACTCAAAGAAATATTATAACCAAATTTCAGAATTATCAGGTCAAGGAGAAAATACTGCAGGAGGCCAAAAAGAAACAATTCAAATATGGAACTACAGTCAGGATCATGCAGGATCTTTCAGCTTCTACATTAAATGTCAGGAGAAATTGGAATATGATATTCGGAAGGGCAAAGGAGCTTGGACTATGACCAAGGATCAACTACCCAGCAAAATTGAGCACAATTTTTCAGGCAAGGAGATGGACATTCAACAAAACAAGGGAATTCCAGGCCTTCCTGATGAAAAGGCCAGAACTCAATGGAAAATTTGATCTTCAAATACAAAACTCAAGAGAGACATAAAAAGGTAAACAGGGGGCAAAACCCCACAAACCTTGTTAATCAATAAGTGCAAATTGTTTACATCCTTATATAGGTTTGTATTGTTTTATATATGTTATATATGTATATATATGTCAATCTTGAGAATAGTAAAGTTATTATGACAATTGAAAAGGATACACATAGACGTGGGTGTCAGTATAAAAATAACTGATATAATGATAAAAAATCATTAAGAGATGTAAAGGGAGGGTTCTGGAAGAAGAGGTAAGGAGGTAGTAGAAAAGGGTAAATTACATCAGATGAAGAGGCACAAAAACATATAGTAGAGGGAAAGAAGGGAGGGAGAAGAGTAGTATATAAGCTTTGCTCTCCTCAGATTTGCTTCAAGAAGAGAATAACATACTCTGATATGTATAGAAATCAAACTTGTCCTACAGGCAGTCGGAGGATAAAGGGGAAAGAAAAGGGGGGTGATCAGAAGGAAGGGAAGAAGTAGCAAGGGGAAAAGGGTAAGATAAGGGAGGGAAATCAAGAGGGAGGGTAAATTGAGGAAGGCGGTGGTCAAAAGCAAAACTCTTTTGAGGAGTGGAAGGGAGAAGGGAGAAATAAAAGCATCAACAGAGGGGAAATAGGATGGAGCTGTAGCAATAAGAGAAGAAAAAGAAATTGAAGGAATTCGAATAGGAAAAGAAGAAACTAAATTATCACTCTTTGCAGATGATATGATGATTTACTTAGAGAATCCTAGAGAATCAAGTAAAAAACTACTTGAAATAGTAAAAAACTTTCGTAAAGTTGCAGGATATAAAATAAACCCACAGAAATCCTAGGCATTCCTATACATTACTGACAAAGCCCAACAGCAAGAGATAGAAAGAGAAATTCCATCTAAAGTTACTGTAGACACTATAAAATATTTGGCAATCTATCTGCCAAGACAAACCCAGGGACTATATGAACACAATTATGAAACACTTTTCACACAAATAAAGTCAGATATAATTACACGGAATAACATCAGTTGCTCGTGGTTGGGCCGAGCTAATATAATATAAATGACAATTTTACCTAAATTAATTTACTTATTCAGGGCCATACCAATCAAACTACCAAAAAATTATTTTACAGAGCTGGATAAAACAATAACAAAATTCATCTGGAAAAACAAGAGGTCCCGAATATCAAGGGAATTAATGAAAAGAAATGCTAGGGAAGATGGCCTAGCTATACCAGATATTAAACTGTACTATACAGAAGCAGTCATCAAAACTACCTGATACTGGCTAAGAAACAGAGTGGTAGATCAGTGGAATAGGGTAGGTAAACAAGACTCAGTAGTCAACGACTATAGCAATCTACTCTTTCATAAACCCAAAGAATCCAGCTTCTGGGCTAAGAATTTAGTATTTCACAAAAACTTCTGGGAAAATTGGAAAATGGTAGGGCAGAAACTGGGCACAGACCAGTATCTTATACCATATACCAAAATAAAGTCAAAATGGGTTCAGGATTTAGAAATAAAGGCTGATACTGTAAGCAATTTGGGAGAGCAAGGAATAGTTTACCATGATATGTTGCTGAGTGAAAGGAGCAGAACCAGGAGAAATCGTACACAACCACAGACATATTGATTCTGTGATGACTAACTTTGATAGAGTTGCCTCTCCTCAGTAACACAAGGCTCAAAGACAGCTCCAAAGGACTCATGATGGAAAGCGCTATCTACATGCAGAGAAAGAACTAGAGTCTGAATGCAGGCTGAGGCAAACTATTTGTTCTCTTTTTTCTCTCTTCTTTTTGGGTTTTGTTTCTTCTCTCTCACGATTCATTCCATCGGTCATAATTCTTCTTTACAACCTGACTATTGTGTAAATAAGTCTAATGCAAAGGTTTATGTAGAATCTATATAGGACTGCATGCCGTTTGGGGGGGCAAGGGGGGAGGGGAGGGAAAGGAAGAAAATTTGAAACTCAAGAACACGTAGAACTGAGTGTTGTAAGCTAAAAATAAAAAAAATCTAATTTAAAAAAAAAGAAAGATGCAAAGGACCCAGATATACACAAATATTTATACCCGCTCTTTTTGTGCTGGCAAAAAACTAGAAACTAAGGGAGATGCCCATCAATTGGGGAATGGCTGAACAATTATTACATATGAATGTAATGGAAAACTGTTAGAAATGATTAAAGGGATAGTTTCAGAGAAACCCAGGAACTGAGGAAAAGTGAAGTGAACAGAATCAGAACAATTTATATAGTATCAACATTGTAAAGACAAACAATTCTGAAAGATTTAAGGCCATTGATCAATGCAGCAACCAAGAACAATTCCAGAGGACCAATGAACAAACAGGTTTACCCACTTCCTGACCCAGAGGTGGTGGACCTAGAGTACCTAATGAGATATACATTTTTGGATAGAGCCAACGTAGGGATTTGTTTTGCTTGACTATGCATATTTGTTACAAGGGTTTAGTTTTTCTTTTTTTTCCCCAGTGGAGATTAGGCAGGGGAGGTGGCAGCAGGAGGGAGAAAATAAATGGCCAAGATTGCCTCAAAAACGGGGGGACAGCTAGGTGGCACAGTGGCTAGAGCATTAGGCCTGGAGTCAGGAGGACCTGAGTTCAAATCCAGACTCAGCCACTTACTAGCTGCATGACCCTTGGCAAGTCAGTTAACCCTGATTGTCTCCAAAGGAAAAATATGAAAAGAAATGCCTGTTAATTGAAAAAAAAACTAACAAAAATAAATGAGCTCAAGGCTTTCAATGCTTTTCCAGGTATATGAAGGAACCTGACTTAAACAAAGATTCTTTTCCTATTCAGCTTCTGACCTACTTTCATTTAGACCCTACTAATATTCATCAAAGCCAAAAGGTCAAAATAAACATTAAATATAAGTCAGAGATATCTCTTTATCTAGAGAGAGAGCTGGAAAGGAGACAGACCCTTACCTTTCTCCTTCCCTCCCCATCCACTTAGCAAATTCTCCTTCATCTTAGCCACTTGTACATGTCTAAGCCCTCCATACAAACACCTAAGCTCCTCATGGGTTAGGATGAGACCCAATTCTTCTTTGTATGTTCTAGATTGGGAGTTCCTTGAGGACAGGGACTGGCCTTTGATTCTTTTTGGATCTCCAGTGCTTAACAAATGTCTGGCACCCAGCAGGTGCTTAATAAATGTTTACTGAATGAATGAACGGACTACCCATCATAGGGTGTTGCTTGTACACCGTAGTTCACAGAACACTAACGAGTGATGATGCTGGGTATGGATCTTGATCTTCCTAAGTGAAGCCCTCTTAGGTGGGTAAAGAAGATACGGGATTCATCTAAAATCATGTATCAGACCTGGAAAGTCATGGAGTCCAATACCCCCCCCCCATTTACAGATTAAAAAAAAAACATCCAAAATGAGGAACTGAGCAGTGAGATGAGGATTAGAACCCAGTTCTCCTGATTCCACTGCACTATGGCAAAGAAGCTACCGTTATGAATCCAGAAAAAGGTTGGGCATGGCACCTAGCATTGCAGGAGAGGCAGCTCACCCCCTCTCTCCTGCAGGGTTCATTAAGAGCTGAGATCTCTCGTGCAATGCAATTGACCCCAGGCAGGAAGGGGGTGCTCCAACTCCTGTCCCTCTCACCCTCGACCTCAGATTGGGTAATCGCTGAGGAGGGAAATGCATACCCTTTCTCTTCCCCCTCCAGGCTACTGGGGTATCCTCCATTTCTCCAGTTCTGATCTCTATTAGCTGACAATGCTCTCACCCATGGGATGATGGGAAGCCATCTGCTGGATTTGGAAAATCCCAGTGCTGCCAACATAAGTAAAGAAACACTCCCGGAAAGAGGTTTTGGGCTTGGTGCCCACTGGGGGGATAGGAACCACCAAACTGACCTTTTTTCAGCGAGCTGGATGAGAACACAAGCCTCACTGCTATGACTGGGACACCAAGGTGGGTGGGGTAGTGGAAGCCACTGGGCCACGTCTCAGCCATGGGCAGAGCAGGTCTGTTTGGAATCGGTGTCCTAGCAAACCAGCTCCCCAGCTGAAGCCCAAAGCTGCCTGCCTATCATGCTTCCTTCCAACTTAATCCTTAACAAACTGAAAAGGGGAGCTTGAAATTATTCTGTAGAAAAATTAAAAGCAGAATTACCAGAAAATTTACATTAAAAAGGTACAGTGGTCTTAATTCATGGGGAGAAGGCGGCGCAGACGGAGATCTCGGACTGAGCACCCAGAGGTGCAAAGCCCTAATGTGCTACCTGCCTGCAAACCTCCCTGACCTTTACTACCCAGAGTAATTGCACACTGCCACTGGCCATCGCACGGCTCTCCACCAAGAAGGCTGAACAAGAAAGAGCTGATTTCACAACAGACTTTTTCTAACCTGGACAGCCAGTTCCTTCTGTACTTCACACAAAAAGCTCTGGAAGGAATTTCCCATGGAGAGCCTGCCTTCTGTTTCTTCAAAGTTGCCTTTTTCTTTACAAGCTATAGTCCTCATTATGCTCAGCTTTGTTGGGAGTGCTTGAGGTGCCCATGCCCCTTACCCTCAGGGTTGTAGTATTTACATGTAATTAACCATGAGGGAGAGAGACAGACAGACAGACAGACAGAGAGACAGAAAGACAGAGACACAGAGAGATGGAGAGAGACAGAGAGAAGAGAGAGATAGAGACAGAGACAGAGAGTGAGAGAGAGGAGGGAGACAGACAGAGAGGGAGAGAGGGACAAACAGACAGAGACAGTCAGAGAGACAGACAGAGTCAGACAGAGAGAATAAGAGAACATGACACAAGAGACAGAGAGAGGAGGAGTACAGAGACAGAGAGGCAGATACACAAGAGAGACAGAGAGCCAGAGACTACGGGCTGTCCCTGCACAGTCTACCTGGTGCCATGGCGTCTTTGGATGTGGATGGGCCTGCTTCCAGGACAGCATCCAACCCAGCCTGCTCTCCACTTTCTCCCATGTCAGTCAGTGGCATGGTTTGTGTTCCTTTCTCTTGTACCTATTAAAGAAAGAAAACAGAGAGTTATGCCAATGGTAGTAGTAGTAGCTATACCTGGTAGAGTGATTTGCACATTGTACATGGTTAATAAATACTTGGCAAGTCACTGAATGGCCAATACACAGATGCAGGAATATAACAACAGTCGTAGTGGTAGCACACATTTCTTTAACGTCTGCTATGTGCTAGGCACTTCACAAATATTATCTCATTTAATCCTCACAACAAACCTGGGAAGTAGGTATTATTATCCCCATCTTACAGATGAGGAAACTGAGGCAAACAAGGGTTAAGTGTTAAGAAAAATTCTTCTCATGTGCTCATTTGGCCTCCTGGTTGTTTTACAAAAAAAAAAACACCCTCCATCTCTAGGCCGTCGGCATTCTCTCTGGCTGTCCCCCCACACCTGGAACATTCTCCCTCCTCCACTTCAACTACTGACCTCCCTGGCTTCCTTTGTTTTATTTAGTTGTTCCAGTCGAGTCTGACTCTTCCTGACCCCATTTGGGGTTTTCTTGGCAGAGATAATGGAGTCTTCTGCCATTTCCTTTTCCAGATGAGAAAACTGAGGCAAACAGCCCAGGGTCACATGACTAGTCAATGTCTGAGGCCACATGTGAACTCAGGTTCCAAGATGTCTTCCTGACTCCAGGCCCAGTGCTCTATCCCCTGTACCACCTGACTTCCTTGAAGTCCCAGCTAAAATCCTGCCTTTTACAGGAAGCCTTCCCCACCCCCTCTTAATTCCTGCACCTTCCTTCTTTTAATTATTTCCTATTTATCCTGTAGATAGTTTGTTTGTATATATTGGTTTGTATGCTGTCTCCCCCGTAAGACTGTAAGCTCCTTGGGGGCAGGCTTGCCTCCTTGAGGCTGTCTTTAGCTTCTCTTTGTACCCCCACTGCTTAGCACCATGCCTGGCACATAATAGACATTTAGTAAGTGTTTATCCATTGATACATGCTTATGAATAATATTTCCCATACTAAACCGGCAGATTTATAGCATACCTTTCTAATCAGGGGACAATCGACTTGGCTGGGACCTTAGTGGTATTTTAGTCCAAGCCCCTTAGGTTACAGATGAAGAAACTGAGACCCTGAGCAGTTAAGTCATTATTCCAAGGTCACACAGGTAATTTGTGTGTCTCTAAAATCACAAAGTTATCATTTCAGGCAGGGATCCTTAACCTTGTTTGTCATGGATCCCCTTGGGCAGTCTGGTGAAGCCTATGGGCCCCGTCCCAGAATAGTATTTTAAATGCATAAAATAAAAATATGTAAGAACACACAAAACCCCCAGATTATACTGAATACAGACATCAATTTTTAAAAGCAAACAAACTCAGGTTCACAGACCCCTTAAAATCCCTGATTTAGGGACATCAGCCCACCTTCTGACAGTATGCTTTTGGGAATCTTGGGGTGACTAGACTCAACTAGATTATGAGCAATTCACAGGTAAGAAAGAGCCATATCTTCTACTCCAAAGCACCTTACCTCTTGCCCACAGTAAACACTCAAAGACTGGTAACTAACTTCCTGAACAACTTTTTCTCCCACTGGGAAAAAAAAATTCCCAACGATAAACTCACTCCAGCCACCCTCCATGTGATAATCTCTTCCAAGAGAAAACAATCAGAGAAATTACCCATAAAAAAGGGTATTAACAACCTAAAAGAGGTCATGGGTTGATGCCATCAGATATTCCTAAATGCTCTGCACTGCTATGTGCAAGCTAATATTTAATTAGAGCAGAACAATCTTAAATTGAACAATGAGAAAGCTTAAAAAGCCCTAGTTCCCACAATATGATATTATTAAAAGACAGTAAGTGAATCCTCCTCACAAGTCCCCCTACTCTGGTCCCCGTCTGATACCTCTTTGTTGTCGTAGGGGTGATCTGGGCATCATGTCCAGGCCTGGGGATGGCCTCTGTCTATAGCAATCGGCACGGCTGAGTTCAACAAGAAGCTTTGTGCCAGAAGGTTGGCCAACCAGGGGTGATTGTTTGGTGCCAGGGTAAATCTTTATAAAGCCAACTGACCTGCACTGCCTACCTCATAAGGGTGGTGTGGGTGATATGCTTTGGAAACTCTCCCACCATATAGATCAAAGCCCCATGGTATCAATAGGTGGAGTGCCCACGTTCACAAAAATCGGACATCTTTTGAAATACCAAAAAAGCATGGAGAGGCTCAAAATCACCTTTGAAAGGGACTCATTTGGGATTTTTTCATTTCGTTTTATTTTGTATGCCTTTTTGTTTTGGTTTTTGAATTTTCTGGAATTTTTTCCCTTCATAAGTCAAGACCAAATATAGAGAGGAAAAAAATGGGCTAAGGGAATGGAAGATGAGATCATTTCATAATTAGCAACTGGATTTCTTTATTTCAGATTTAATCACTCAGACATGGCTAACTCGGTCAATCGTGATGAGACGTATAATCAAAATGTAATTGAGATAAGGTGTATAATCAAAGAAGTCTCCACTCTTAATCCCTCTGTTTCAGTACTGCCAGGACATAAGCCTGACAAGAACAAGCCACTCTGAAGCCAGGCCTCAGACTAGGCAGGATCGCCTCTGGACACCTGCGGAGCAAATCCCTGGGACTTTTCCTAAGCCTCCTACGGCATCCTATCTTGGCTTCCACTGAAAGACCAAAGTAGTCAGACAATTCCTATACGATACATCCCATCACATCTAGTTAGACGGACAAAATTCTCAACACTTAAAGATGTCAAAGGCTCAATGCTGAATTAAGCTAATTCAAATAACAAGCATTTATGAAGTGTGTACAGTGTGCCAAGCACCGTGCTAAGCATCTTTATAAATATTATATCATTTGATCCTCACAACAACCCTGGGAGGTAGGTGCTATTATTATCCCCATTTTACAGATGAGCAAGCAAGGCAAACAGCATTTCATTGACTTGCCCAAGGTCACATAGCTGGTAAGTGTCTAAAGCCACATTTGAACTCAGGTTTTCCTGACTCCAGTTCTATTCACTGTGTCAATAAGCCCGCTAGACTGATATTCCAGGCTTCACACAGTGGTTGGGCAAGGGATTAAATGCTGTTCCAAATACCTAGGACTATTTGTGGGCATAAAATTATACCCTACAGCTAGCTGGCACACTGAATAGCTGCCTGGCCTGGAGTCAGGAATAGTGCCTGGCACATAGTAGGTGCTCATCTCTCATTTATTACTATTACAATTATAATTATTATCTGGGAGGGGGTAATCAGAATGATTCACGAGAGAACAGCCATGGCTCTGGTTCACCCTAGAGCTAACTTCACTGGAGGAGCTAATATTCTTGAATGACTGTACTAGATAGATTCTCTTTCTCTCTCAACCCCAATTCAAGAGGAAAAAAAAGTACATTTCAATTAGCTGTTCCGAGACTATGATGATAACAATTTCAATATTAAAACACATTAAATATAGAAAAAGGAACGTATTAGTGATTCACAAATTCAAATGAATATTTGGAATTGTTAACTCATTTACTTTTCCTGCAGAAAGTTGAATTTCAGCAATGTTTCACAAGCCCCATATCTCTCTGAAGCATCCTACATTATACAACGGGGTAATAACCAGATAGGTGATGGTTGGCAAAGACAATTAAAGACAACACAAGTGGGAAGACAGAAGGCCCCAAAGGGATGGGATCACTGCGTAGGGTACATGGAACAATGAGAAAGTGAGATGGAGAGGTGACCCAACTGGTCAGATTTGATTTGGCTTCTCTTTTCTCTGCCACCAACGGTCTTCGTACCAGAAAAGCCAGGATGAAAATGGCTGCTATGGAGCTGATGACTAAGATAAGGAGAGACATACCAAGAGAGCCCCATGCTTGGACCAGAAAAGCCAGGATGAAAATGGCTGCTATGGAGCTGATGGATAAGATAAGGAGAGACATACTAAGAGAACCCCATGCTTCTTGAGATGAGCTCAGAAAACCAGGACCAGAGGATTGCCATCCCAGGGTTGTGAAAGGACACCTGGATATGATTACTGAACACTGTCAATAATCTTTGAAAAAGTGTGGTGATGGGTGAAGCAGTACAGGACTAGGGCTTAGCTCTCATTTGCTTAAAAAAAAAGGTGGTGGGGCTGGGGGTGGGGGGAGGGATAGTTCGCAAATCACAAGCTTTGGAGCTTAACCCTGATTCCTGGCAAAATGATATAAGTGGGGATCTCAAAGCACCAACTTAAATACAAAAATATGTGATGAGAAACCAACCTCCCATTTTTTAAGTAAAACTTTGTGGGGCGTGAGCAATAACATTCAGGTACATTTAAAGGTTAACCAAGCCAACCCTCTTTATTCCTCTCTACTACTAGTTCATCTTATTAATTCTCTCCAGGATAAAGGCAGTCTAGTAGGTATAGCATGAAACAATCTCAGAAATTACCCAAATTTCAAAATTCTCTAATTGCTTTGGTCTTCAACCTGGAGGAAAATTAGGAAAATTTCTTCACCCACAAGATCCTTTCCCCTCTCTAAATATCAAATTACAAACTTATACATTTAGTTAAATATTTAAAGAATATTCAATTTATTAGCAGTATCAACAGCATTAAAAAAAACAAATAAACATTCAAGCAAGTTATGGAGGACTACAATGAGGCTTGTGGCTGGGTTGCCTCTTTCTCTGCTCCTCCAAAGTTCCTAGCGGTAGGGGAAAGGAAAGGGTCTGTTGCTGGAGAAAGGGAGTAAGAGTTAAGCTCTAAATAACTTCTCCCAATACTGTATTTTGGGGAAAGCAGGGAGAATAATGGAAGTGTAGAACAGACTTCACTCCCACCAAGTGGCCCAACTGCAAAACAGGTCTGATCTCAGTCACAGTCCCCAAACACCCACCATACCTGTTTCTCCTTTTTCTCCTCTGGGGCACTCATCATGTCAGATCTTGTTCCTTTGTCTCAGCCTCTTCTGTCCGGTGTCTCAAAACTCAGGCAGGAGTCCTTTCCACAAGAACACCGAAACCCCAAAAGGAGCTCAGTTTTCCCAAATGCCTCTCTACGATCCAGCCCAAGGCTTCTCTGCAGACCAAGAGAAGCCTTTTAAAGTCTCTGTAAACCTGGGGAGGTCTTCCAAAGAATGTGGCAGCATGGGGCTTCAAAAAGTTACAAAATGGGTGGGCGAGTGGTGTGCTATTGATACAATTTACCTAGATTTTATCAAATAGCTGTTGGGCAAAAAACATCTTTTAATTCTTAAGAGAAGGTAGAGTCAGACATAGTAGAATGATTGGACACAAAGAATGGTCACCAATGATTCAAGGTCAGCTTGGAAATGGACAGTGTCCTAGGGATTTCTGTTGCTTACTTCTTTTAAGGATAACTTGGAGAAAGGTATACAATTGCATAATTAGCAGATCTGCAGTTGGTATCAAGATAATAGATACAGCTAACACACTGGATGATAATACACTTGGATCATAACAATGATCCAAAAAGATATTAACTGACTAGACTATTGGGCCAAATCTAATAAGATGAAATGGAATAGTTATTAGATTTAAATTTGGTTAAAAAAATCAACTCTGCAATTTCCAAGGTATGTCCAATTTGTTCATGTTGTCTTCCCCATTAGAATGTGTGTTGTAGTGGATGGAGTGCCAGGCCTGGAGTCAGAAAGATTAATCTTCCTGAGTTCAAATCTGACCTCAGACACTTACTAGCTGTGTGACCCTAAGCAAGTCACTTCACCCTGTTTGCCTCAGTTTCCTCATATGTACAATGAGCTAGATAAGGAAATGACAAGCCACTTCACTGTCCTTACTAAGAAAACTCCAAAAGGGATCACAAAGAGTTGGACATGACTGAAAAATGACTCAACAACAAAATGGGAATTCGAATTATTTTGGAATATTTCACAGCCAAAGCTGGACGGAATCTTAGCTTGCCTGCTAGTATGCACCTTAACATTTCATAGTAGGCCACAGAAAATATCCAGATTTAAGCATGGGCAAGAAATTCCATGCCCCAAAAATGTGCACCAATGTCTCGATTATTTAAAGACCCTTAAAAAGAAGGGCAAAGGAGTGCCCAACTCACACAGATGAAAAGCTTTTGAAAGAGAAGGTAGATCTCAGTTTGCACTCCACTCCAGTCAGACAGGATGAGGAACTTGATTTTGCCCAAAATGAAGGAGAAGGTCATGGAAAGACTGAACTAGATGAAAGATGGCTTTCTAAAAAAAATATAGGGGCAGCTAGGTGGCACAGTTTGTAGAGCACCGGCCCTGGAGTCAAGAGGACCTGAGTTCAAATCTGGTCTCAGACACTTTACACACTTACTAGCTGTGTGACCTTGGGCAAGTCACTTAACACCAACTGCCCTGCCTTCCCCCCTCCAAAAAAATATAAAGACAGTTATCTCAGCCCTAGTTTTGTAGGGGAATGCAGCAAATGAGACGTAGCAAACATGAACAAGAAAACCTGCTATGGTACTAAACTATGCTGAAATGTCTAAGAGGTCTTGTATGTCCAATAGGGGGATAGACAAATATCAGGGCAGGTAAGTGCCTTAATGCTAAAACTGGTTTCCCCCAATAATTTCAGTTAATTCAGCACATTCTGCACCTTTAAGGCAAGATTTCTTTGCTGTCGCGTACATGCTTGGGCTTGGTATCCGATCTCCCAGTCAAACCCAACCTAGGTGGGCGGTTGAGGAGAAATGTAACGATATTGTAAGTAACCCTGGGAATATTGCCGACCGTATGTACTTTGCTACATTCTGCTCAAAACCGGTTTTAAGAGAACACAGAAAAATTGAAAATGGATTTAGCACAAAACAGACAAGTTAAAGAGGTTGGGAATAAACAGCTCCCTAAAAGAAGAGGTAACAAAACTCTGGGAGCATCTCTTAAGGGGACACCGTAGTGTTTGATGATGTCATATTCCCAGAGCTATCTTGAGGTGAATCGAAAAGACAAATGGTAAGGGTGGAATGAAGAGAAGAAGTGAAGCAAATTCAGTTTCCTTACGCTGAGACGTCTGCACAAAGGCCCCCTGGAGGGGAGAGGGGGAGGGCAATCCAGTTGTGTGCCTAACAAAAAAGCTACAATGAAACCGACTAGCTAGACTGCAGTCTAACGAAGGCTGGGGAACCTCTTTTCACAATCACGTTCTTAAACGCATGAAATAAAATACATAGGATTCAAAAGGAAACCAATCGTATTTGAAATAGTTATCAAAATATTAAGAAAAACGGTTCACGATTAAGAGCTCCTGGTCTAGGCGAAGAAGCCAATTCTTTAAGTGACCAGTTTCATGCCTTATTTATGAAGACTTAAACACCAAGGTGATATTATAAGATTGGAAACACTGCATAGGTCCCTGGGGGAAGGGAAAGTTTTTGCAAGTGTCTATGAGTTTCCATGTGAGTCTCTTCCTGTATTCTCTGTTATGTGTACTAAATTTGTCCAGTGTCCTATGCCTTGTCAGCTTGGTGCTTGTAAGTAAAATGTGGACACCTGTTGTTGTTCAGTCATGTCTGACTCTTCGTGATCCCAATGGGGTTTTCTTGGCACAGATACTGGAGTGGTTTTCCATTTCCTTCTCCAACTCATTTTACAGATGAGGAAACTGAGGCAAACAAGACAAAGTGACTTGGCCAGGGTCACACAGGTACGAAGTATCTGAGGCCACATTTGAACTCATGAAGATGAGTCTTCCTCATTCCAAACCCAGCATTCTATCCATTGTGCCACCTAGTTGCCCTATGGACACCTAGATGAGAGCTAGAAATGAATGAAATTCTGATTTTCCTCTTGGTTAATATGAGCCAAATACAATGATTACTTAGAACTCCCTAAATCTTCACTCAGGTGGATGTGAATCCAAAGCTTGCAATTATGGGCTACAGGTTATATCTGGGGATCCTACTGCCAGGCTGCCGCCTGTCGTGGAGATCAGTAGTGCACCTCTAGTGAAGGCATCCCATCCTAGGCCTCTAAAACATCAACATAGCCTACACTTTAGAACAGCAACAACAACAACACAACTTCTTTAAGACAGGCCAGGTAGGCTCTCAGGACATAACCCAATTCGCTATGAGCTCTTCTCTCCCATGGGGGCAGCTAGGTGATGCAATAAAGTACTAGGCCTGTAATCAGGAAGACTCACATTCCTGAATTTAAATCCAGCCTCAGATACTTCCTAGCCATGTGACCCTGGGCAAGTCACTTCACCCTGTTTGCCTCAGTTTCCTCATCTGTCAAATGGGCTGGAGAAGGAAATGGCAAACCACTCCAGGATCTCTGCCAAGAAAACCCCAAAGGGGCTCAGGGAGAATCAGGCATGACTGAAACAACAGCTTCTCTACCATTACAGGCCATATTCAAACCATGGGGATTCTCAATGGAAATCAACTCTATGTCTCATTTTGCCCCAACCTCAGGTAACTTCTATAGTTGATTCACATTTAAGGCCTTCTGTTCCATGCCTGCTAGCAAAACAATGCTACCATTAAGTTAAGAAACATAAGCCATTTATGCAGGACAGAAATTAACTGGAAAACAAGAGAAAATCACCACAGCTCACATGCTGGTGAGTACAGGCTCATTCTGTTTCCCCAGGAGTAACTGAAGTCTCAAACCCCTACAAAACCTCCCAAATCCAATATGGGAATGCTTGGCTCTGTTTGGGGGAGAAGGGCTGTGTCAAGGGGCCATATTTGAATCCCTGCTCTGATCTCCAGCCAGCCTCTGCAGCTTACCATGGCCACATAACTAGGATGCCTCATCTGGGGGCAGTATATGGTTGGAAATGAAGGTAACAGAAAAACAAGATATGTCAACAAAACACTTTTTAATAAATATGTTTTAAAATTGTGTCACCACCAGCATTGTTTCCGGATGTGCCTGCCCTTCTTGCCTCTGTTCTTTGGCGTCATTTCTATCTTTTCAGATAACATATCACACATGGCAGTGTTAGGAGTCCAAAATGTGGTGGCTACACTCTCAGTGATTTTGAGAAGAATTTGTTACAGAAATGCTGACGGTGTTGTTGCATTTTTTTATCTGTTGGTTCTGCTCCTAGGTTCACTGTAAATGCTCTTGGGACAATCTGACTTAGTTGGGTTTCAGATCAACTTTTCTGCACATTCTTTTTCTCGTCCATCACTCTTTCCTCACTCATTCTCCTCTGTAACATTTGGCAGATAAATTTTATTTTCTAAATTGTTTTTTTTCTCCTAGGCTGCCACATGTCTCCATTAAAGTAGCTTCTGGGATCTTTTAATTGCATCATTGGGACGATTACTTTACAATGACTGAACTTCTGTAGGAAACCCCATGTGTTGATTTCTTTTTTTTTTAACCTATTTCCCAGTTTTGAGCATCAATTGTTTCTTGGGATACATGAGGGTGGAAACCACAACTGCATACAGTGTCTTCTTATCTTTATCTTTTCACCCAATTTGGTGTTCATTTTGACCTCTACTCGAATGAGCTGATGGTCTGACTACACGCAGACAGCTGATTTGGAAATAATTTCCATGTTGGTGACCAGTCGTTTGCTGTCTGCTAAGAGAGAATCAATTTAATTGTCCACGATGTCTGCTGTTTGTCATGTCCAATATCTCCTGACCACATTCTTAAAGAAAACATTCATGAGGCATAGTTATGAGGCTTATAAGTTGTTTCCAAACCTTTGGTCTTTTTCATTCATTAATCCCAAGCCATTATTTTTCAACACATTTTTTCCTGGCTTTCCTCTATGTTCACCTTCACATTAAAGGCACTGAACAGCAATATATAAGTCGACTTGGTTTGGAGGATCTCCCCAAATTCATAATAGCGTCTTTCTACATCATCAAACTCTGAAAGCAACATTGGTGCCTAAGTTGTAACCTGCAAATCCACATTTGATGAGACTTAAGTTATCCGGGCCACATCCAGAATGAGGCACCGAAGTGGTTCTGCACCCGAATTTGCAGCTATCGTCAATACGAAGAATTTCGTGCCATTTTTAGTTCATTTAATCCTATCTGAGTGGCCAGTATCATAGCATTCCAGAATGCAATTGTATTATTTGGGCCAAAATATTTCCCATTTGTTAGTTAGGTATATTAGCTATTTGGAGACAGGAGAAAAGCATTCAGAACTAATAGTAAAGACTGGAATGTGGTTGACTATTAATATTCTATTCTGTATTTGCCACATGTGTACATATTGTCTCCTCCGACTGAATGCAAGGCTTATTTGATTTTTGACTTTATATCTCTAGTGCCTGGTACACAGTAGGCCCTTGATAAATGCTTACTGATTGATTGAAAAAAATTTCAAAATTTAAAGCATTTTGGAAAATTCCTGATATACAAAAAATATTCATTTGAAAAAGTAGATGGTGCCTGATGAAAAGCAAAATACAGAGAATTGATATCCCCTCAATCACATAGTGATAATGCTTCAAGTCTCACTCTGATGCCTCTTCATGATGACCTGGAGGTGACTCTGGATTGTCCAAGATTATGCCAATGGACCTCAAGCATTAGCAGGTCCTGCCAAGTCAGAAACATCTGGATTATCTTTCCGTTATCTGAAGGCTAGCCTGCCTGAATATAGAATGGATTGTGGCAGGAAAGTGATCAAATGGGTGACTAACTTTATTTAGCCACAGAAACTCCTGAACCTGGTTAACAAAAGCACTGGGAGGGGCAGCTAGGTGGCACAGTGAGTAGAGCACTGGCCCTGGAGCCAGGAGGACCTGAGTGCAAATCTGACCTCAGACACTTGATACACTTACTAGCTGTGTGACCTTGGGCAAGTTGCTTAACCCCAATTGCCCTGCCTTCCCCCCTCTAAGAAAAAGGAAACAAAAGCACTGGGAGGGAAGCCATATGTATCAACAGAGGGAATACCCACACATATAAAATCATGGATTTTTTGAACTATAAAATACCAAAATCATATTGTATTTTCTACACTACACACTGAGGCAAAGAGATTTGTAGCTCAGACTTGGGTGTGAAATCTGGATCTGCCACTTGCTACCTAGATAAGCTCAGGAATACTGCTTGCCCTCCTTGGGCCTTCATCTCCTCAACCATAAAATAAGAGAATTGGACTAGCTGACCTCTGAGAGCCCTTCAAGCCTGAAATCTTACCAAACTGTAATTAGGTGGCACATCAGCAAGTCAGAAAAAAAATTGCAGTAGCTTGTCATAAGGGACCAAGTTTTTTTAAAAAATAATTTTCCTTTTTAATGCAATTTTTCATAAACAGTTGCTCAAATAAAGGAAATTGGTCTTTGCAGTCTAAATATGATTGCTGTATATTTTGGAAAGTTTGTGGGGAGAGTAATCCATTAATGTTGTGCTTCATCAATTTGAATAAAGTGATTTCTTATCTTCCTTTACTCATATAAAGTTTATTAAAGGCTTTTAATCAGTGAGGGACTGAAAAATTTATAATACTCACATAGACAGTAATGATGTTAAATGTGTATGGCTTAAATATATCAACCAACTCATATAATTTCCAATTTATTTTTAATCAAAACTTTATTCAAGAAACCATAGTTCTTCTAAGATTATACTTCCTTCATTTCTCATCCATTTTAGTATCCTAGGGAAAATTTCATTCCCGTATCAGGAATGCAAATTAGCCTAGACTATGACTATCTAATGCCCATGACATGCTCTCTATATAATGAGATGGTAACCTGCCTTCGATCGACCGATGTTCCAGTTGAAAACCAGAAAATGCTGACATCATCATGATGTCAGCACTTCCTTGTCTCCCTTCCTTGGTTATCATCAGATAAGTAGATTTTCATTTCCTAGACTTTCATTCATTCAACAAACATTTACTGAACACCTACTGTGTGTACAGTCCTCTGCAAGGAACTGGGAAGGATAAAGAGAAACTAGGAGGTACAATGGTTACATCTCTGGGCCTAGCATCAGGAAGATCTGAGTTCAAATGTGACCTCAGATACTTACTAGCTGTGTGACCCTGAGCAAGTCACTTAATCTTAATGTGCCTCAGTTTCCTCATCTATAAAATAATGATAATAACGGCATCTACCTCCAAGGGTTGTTGCAAGTATCAAATGAGACACCATTTGTAAAAGTGCTTTCTAGCCGGGGCCATTAAGATGCTATGTTGCCCACCAAAGCTGGCAAGCAACATAGCAGTATTTGTCAGAGCTGACCTCAATTCCCGTCATCCCATATAGGAAATCAGAAAGGTCCTAAAAGAAGCTAAGCAAATATTCTAAAAGAGGAGCTCAAATCTACTGATAACTTTTTATTATTAAGTTTCTATGGGGATTTGTTTGGAGGGAATTTTGTATACCAGGTGTTTGCCTAGTCTGGTCCTATGGGGGGAGCAGCAGGCGGTAAAATACTGCAAGATGAGAAAAGGCAGCAGGAAATGCCAGAAGAGAAATGCACGTTTTTATCGGCTGATGATACTTCTGAAAGTCCTGAGATTTCTTGACTTAATCAGTCAAGCTCCTCTATGTGGTTTTATTTCCACGGGCTCTCAAGCAGCTCTCACAAATGCCTGAATTATTCATTTGGTTGTAATAAGAATAATTTGGGGCAGCTAGGTGGCACAGTGGATGGAGTGCCAGGCCTGAAGTCAGGAAGACTCATCTTCCTGAGTTCAAATGCAGCCTCAGACACTTATTAGCTGTGTGACCGTGGGCAAGTCACTTAACCCTGTCTGCCTCAGTTTCCAAATCTCTAAAATGAGCTGGAGAAGGACATGGCAAACCACTTCAGTATCTCTGCCAAGAAAACCCCCAATGGGGTCATGAAGAGTTGGACATGACTGAAAAATGACTGAACAAGAATAATTCACGTTTATATCGTATTTTATAGTTTACAAAGATCTTTCCTCACAATGACCCTGGAAGAGAAGTAATACATATAGCATGATCCCCATTTTACAGATGTAGAAACTAAGGTTTTCAGAAATTCCAAGACACAGCTAATCAGTTGATCACCTAGGACTTCTAACAAGGTTTTCTGACTCCTAGTCAAGGAGATCTTGCCAATCCATTCTTGTGCTTCTCATGATATGGATGGCGTTCTGGACACCCACAGGAATAGCATGAGAAGCACACTGTGGACAGGATTTTCTATCTCTGTGCCTTCATTTCATCATCTCCTCTGGACCTCATTGATTTTTTCCCCTACTACCTTGCCACACAATTTCCCCTACTACCTTACCACACAATTTCTCCCTCTGCCATAAAATTCAGTGAGATTACTTATGGCAGCTCTCCAAATCATTTTGGAATATACTTGATAGGAAAAGAACATGAAAAAAGTCAAAGTTTCTTGAATACATTTTTAACCTTTTGATCAAATGAAGCCGAATACAGACTTCAGTTACATCAGCTGAGTAGCCCTCAGCTTTCCCTATGTCTCAGCGCATACCTTCCTTTGGGGCCTGGATACCCTTCGGTATGTCACTCAATTCAATTTAACAAACATTTAGTAAGAGTCTATTGTGTTAGGACCTGGGGATGCAAATATAGAAGACACATTCCCTAGCCTCAAGTGGCTCTGATGGGGGAAGCGGGGCACTCAGAGAGATATACAAATAACTCTAATCCACGTTATTCTATATGTACAAAGATGTTCAGGCACAGTGCATGAAGGGAAGTAGAAAACAAACAGGTTGGAAAGCCAGGCTAGAGACAAATTATGGAAAGCTTGGACCACCAGGCTTTAAGGTGCTCATCTATTAGCCAATGGGGACGTATGTGGTCAGAGCTACACATTGGGAATATTATTCTGCCAATGGTGGGAAGAATGGGTCAGAGAAAGAAGACATGGAAGGGAGAGGAGTCAATGGGGGGGTCTGTGTTAAACAAAACAAAGAAACAACTAAATAAATAAATCAGTCACTTTGTGGGAAAAACATTTTTATCTAAGAATTTGCAGTCATGGAACACATTGTACATTATGTTATCGGTGTTTTGTTAAGTTTGTTGTTCAGAATTTCAGAGACAAATCTGTGAGAGTTTTTGGATAGTAAATGTATTTAGTTTTGTTCAGGGAAACATTCCATCGTGTTCCCTAGAATAGAAACTACTCAAAGGGAGTAAATTAAATATTCACTCTTTGAGTACAATTTATTTAGTAAGTTACTGCTTCAGTGCACGGTAAAACCTCACTGTACAGGGCCTGCTGTGTGTATTGTCATCTCCTTGTAAGTAAATGAGGGTTGTCTAAAGTGATTAAAGATCCTCGGAAAGTTCGATCTTGGAAATAGATTGAGCATGTTCACTACGAGCCCCACTCATGAACTGCCTCCTCCATGCAGCCTTCCTTATTGCCCCCAGCCAGGCCAGCCGAATGGGATCTCTCTCTCATCCGGTTTCTTCTAAGGGCCCTGTCTGTACTGCTGGCATTCTGCCTTGCCCTGACTATATTGCCTTGTATTATATGTATGTGTATAATGTACAATGTCATTCCAATATTAGACTGTAGCCTCTTGAAGGCAAGAATTGTATTTTGGGTCATCTTTTTATTCCTAGAACATAACTGCTTATAATTTTGCTTATTCAGTTAATCAGCACAGCAAATAATATTTTCACAAAGAGTGCACAGGGATTAACACCTCAGACATGTCCCCTTTTTCCACAAAGCTCAGGGTGACGTTTCTAAAATGATGATGACTTAACTCCTGGTCTGCCTATCGGAAGGAAGGAAATGAAGAAAGCAGAAACCCCGAACCGAAGGCCTGCTGGCTCCTGGGAGTCCCCGGTACTATGGCATAAGTGTTGCCAGAGAAGCCTAGCTCATTCTACTTGCAAAGTGGGTTGCATTTGGAGCCTTCCAACCCTCTCAGTGTTTAAGGTTGTTTCAGGGGGGTCATAGGAAGGGTAATGGCATTTAGAAGCTTTTTATGAGATAAATGGACATACGATTTCTTGCATCTAATAGGTAAAGTGCTACATCATACCATCTATAACTTTATTACACTCCCCTCCCAGTGACAAGGGGGAACAAGCTGCATAGTAGACTTGGATTCCCACTAAGTTAGAGAATGAGAGGCTGAGTGCTTAGGGTGGTAAGCACCTGCACCCACTGGGAGTCTGCAGATCCAGCTTGGAGTCCCGCTTCTAATGCTAGCTGTGTGGCCCTGAGCTAGGCCTTGCCCCTCTCTGAGGCTCCAAATCCTCCTCTCTAAACTGAGGAGGATCATATTTCTAACACCTACCACCCAGGGTGTTGGGGAAAGTGCTTTGGAAACCTTCAAAAGCCAGAGAAATGGGAGCTATTAGTGTAAGTGCACAGGTATGGCTTTCAGAAGAAATGGATTTGGCCTAAAAGCAAGGAGCATCAGAGAGACTTTTTGGTGCATATATTACTCTGACAGCAGAGCTTAAGGTGAAACAATCTTCTGGGTTGAGTTGGGATGGGGGTGTGGAAGAATCACTTTATTCTGCTTCTGGACAGGTGAAAAACCATCTAGAATAGAGATATGTGTGTGTATATACACTTATGTATACATAGGCATATGCTTGTATATGTACATACGTATACATGTGCATATATGTATATGTATGTGCGTGTGGGGAGAGAGGCAGAGGGAGAGAGACAGAGAGAGAGAGAGAGAGAGAGAGAGAGAGAGAGAGAGAGGGAATTAAGTGACACGGTAGATAGAGCACCAGGACTACAGTCAGAAAGACCTGAATTCAAATGTGGCCTCAGACTAGCTGTATGACCCTGGGCAAGTCATTTCACCCTGTTTGCCTTAGTTTCTTCATCTGTCAAATGAGCTGGAGAAGGAAATGGCAAGCCACTCCAGCATCTTTGCCAAGAAAACTGCAAATGGAGTCAGGAAGAATTGGACATGACTGAAATGACTAAACCACAATAAAACATGCATATACACATATGGATATATATGCATATACATACATGTACATGCATAAAACAAATATATACATATATAAATACACAATATGGATATATAGATATATGTTTTTAATGCCAGATTTTTGAGGCCCCCGGGAGGCCCTTATAAAGCATCCTTTGGTAGCCATGTCAGAAACCAACCACTGCTCTGGATGTGCCATGGGTCTGACTGTGTAGCCATTCTCTCAAGAGAACCACAGATTCTGTGTGTGATTCTCCAGTGTCCCTGACAAGGTGCTCATGTTTTTACAACCACAGTAATTCTAGCATCAAAGGTGGTGCAGCATTTACTCTTTCTCTGGCCCAAAGGCACAGGGAGTTTTCTCAGAGATAAATCATGTCTCCTACCCCCTTGTATTTTATAAGTGAGACCTATTTCACAGATCTCCAAGCCTGCTGTTCTCTCCTTCCCTCTTTCATCATTAACTCTCCAAAATGCCCAACTATTGGTTTTGTTCACAGAAGGAACTCTAAAAAATAAAGATGAGTCAAAGGGAAATGGAGAAAAGCCAGTGAAACAAATGCATTGATGGTCTCCTGGTGGTTTCTCCTAAGTAAATACTTGCACACATGCAGATGTGCCCCCCTTTATGTGGAAGGTACAGCAGAAGGCCCTGGAGCAGGAGGACCGATGTGGAGGGCAACCCCTCTATGCCTTAGTAGATGATCTTTGGGAGTTACTCTGATTGAAAAAGTAGTCACCTTGAGCCCCCTTAGTGGGAAGCCTTTCTGTACTAAGCCAAACCAGTCATTAGACAGAGAATCCATCACTGGGCTCAGACTTCTCAGCTCTGTGGAACCTGTCAGAGCTCGGGCTCCAGGTGCCTGGCTTGAGAGCCCAGTATCAACTCTGTGCCCCAATCAGGCCTAAAAATTGTGGGAGTTTATTTTTCTCCAGTAGCATCTTGCCGAACACTTCCATTTCATAATCCTTTCCCAAAATTCTAGAGGAAATGACCTGACCTCATTTACACAGTGCTTAGATGGAGGTGGAGTTGGTTAAACAATCATTTGCTTTTCATCTCTATGTATGACAGACCCAGATGAAATTGGTTGAACCTAGGGGCAGCAAGGTGGCAAGAAAAGTGATCAGACAGGTGACTAACTTTATTTAGCCACAGAAACTCCTGAACCTGGTTAACAAGAGCACTGGGAGGGGCAGCTAGGTGGCACAGTGGGTAGAGCACTGGCCCTAGAGTCAGGAGGACCAGAGTTGAAATCCAGCCTCAGACACTTGACCCACTTACTAGTTGTGTGACCTTCGGTAAATCATTTAACCCCAATTGCCCTGCCTTTCCCCCTCCAAAAGAAAAAAAAAAGAGATTGGTTGAACCAGAGAGACCTAAAGTGCAGTGGAAGGAGAGCTGCTTTTGAAGGTAGGAGATTTGGGGTTTGAATCCTGGCTTTTCAACTATATGACCTTGGGCAAGTCACTTGATCTTTTGAGCCTCTGCTTCCCTTTCTGTCAAATAAGGTGGCTGAACTAAATTTTCTCACTTGGCTCTGATGATCTGTGACTTAAAGGGGCATCTGATAGTAAGAGTAATTGAAGCTGGAATGGGTGACTACAGAATCTACTTTTTGGTAGATTTTTAATAAAAGATATACTTATGTTTCATGGTTGGTTGATTTTATATTCAAGATAAGAATAAGGAGGCTGACTACATGACTTAATAATCCCTTCCAACCCTTGAACTGAAGTCAGAAGACCCTATCTCTAAGATTTCTATAATGTAACGTACTATTCTTAATAGAGTATTCCAACCAATAACAGACTGGAAGAAGCAAGACCAGCCCCTCATTTCTTTTAGAAAGATCTATTTGAAAATAACCTTAGAGACCACATGGACTGGGAAGTCAGAGAGCCTCCTTCCAATCTCCATTTCTCAAGTTTGCGTGATATAGGGCAAATCACTAATTTCCCTACGGCTCAGTATTCTCATCCTCAGATCATGAGTGATAGCTCCCACTGGTCATCCATCAACATGCAGAGACCCCAAGATCAAATCCATGTAAATAACAGGAGGAAAAAACAACCCTACATAGAAGTTTATAAGAAAGTTACACCATTGTGAGTGGCCAAAATAAAAACCATAATCATATATGCCCTTTCACTTGGGTTTGACATACTTGAATGTCACTTTAAATGGAAAAAAAATCTTCCCTAGCATGATTAATATTTGATTTTTACTTCAAACCTCAGTAGGGTTTAGATTTGGCCCATAAATAATGCTTTCTAAATTGTCCCCTGGAGAATTTAGCTGTTGAGAATTTACAAAAATTAAGGGTCATTCTCTTGCCAAACCACTCACCTAATGCACACATTTTATAATAATGACTGAGAAATGCCAGATTTAAACAGACCAACTGATTTATGGCCTATCCTTACATTTTCATTAATGCAAGATTTTCAAAATCTTATCCTTTGGCATGAAATTTTCCATTCCCATATTTACCACATATACAATTTGGGAGGGAGCAGTTTCAAAAAATGCTGACTTTCTTCATTATCAATTTATTAAATGGAATTATAGAAATATGGACTGAACAGAAAACTGATTCCCAACAAGACTTTAAAAGTTTTAGGGGATGTGAAAATGACATTTCTTTTCTTGAAACTAATGTTCAACAAACTTTAGTCCAAGGATTGTTAACCATTTTTGTGGCGTGGGCCCTGTTGGCCATTTAGTGAAGCCAATGTATGTAGCTCTCAGTATAATGTTTTTAAATGAATAAAATAAGATTGCAAAAGAACTCACTTATATTGAAACACTTTTATCAAAATGATAAAAAAAGTTTGTGGACCCCTTGAAATTGATGCATAGACCCCTATAGACCGTTGGTCCATAATAATTCCATAATAACTCTTTTTACAGTGAAAAAGAGTGTTAGTTCTTTGTTAAGAATAGGCCTTTTGGCCTTTAACTCTAATGATTCCAAAGACAACTACTTAGAAAAGAGAATTTTTTAACAAGACACACGTTATTTTTATTAGGATCCTCCCTCAATGACCTTTTCTTAAAAATAAGAAATGACCCTTAAAAAAAGAAATGACTCTTCAAATTTTGTAGTAGTGTTTCCTCATTTTACCCTAGGCACTCTACTCTCTGAGCCTTCCTCTCAAAGCCAACCACTCAATCAAGTAGGAGGCAGTTAGGAATCTCTGGGGAATCCCTGGACGATGTTAAAGTGAAGAAGAAACTCCGCTGACAAATCTCCCACTCTGTTTGGAGTGGCTGTCTCTGTTGTCTCAAA
Organism: Trichosurus vulpecula; assembly: GCF_011100635.1. Taxonomy (NCBI): domain Eukaryota; kingdom Metazoa; phylum Chordata; class Mammalia; order Diprotodontia; family Phalangeridae; genus Trichosurus; species Trichosurus vulpecula. Next base: position 28,800,404 of record NC_050582.1, read on the forward strand.
AGCCTAGAAAGCAATTGTGCCAAGGACAGTTTCTCAACACGCTCAAGTTACAGAAGTTTTCACTGGCTTCAAATGCAGTTGGCATGGAACCATTTAAGCAAAGCTGTCCTGTGGCTTTGGGGCATGGCATTGGCTACTGTTATTCTTGCCCTCAAAGGTTTTAAAGAATGCTACTCTTAGCATCTTGAATAAGAGCAGAGAGAGACAGACAGAGAGACAGAGAGTGACAGAGAGACAGACGGAGAGAGAGAGAGACAGACAGAGAGACAGAGAGAGAGAGCGAGCGCCAGGCCAGTCATCTCCCCCAGCACACATATAAGGCTTAGTTCTGAGTCAATTGACCTCTTCTAAAATATCATTATAAAGAAACTCAATCTAGGTGATGACCCTCTATTTGGGTTTTAGTTTGTTTACTATGTTTCTGTTTGATATTTTTATGGTTCTCCACCCCATCATACTCTGATGCCTCACCCTAGTAGGAAGGTGAATTTGGGTTCTCCTGTAGAGCTAGAAAGGTCATAAGTACCAGCCCAATGATAAGTCTAGTTCAAATAAGCTTAGGTTGGCCATAGACTGATGAATGTTCTTTCAACAAAAATTGGAGGTCATAAACTAAACTAATTGTAAAGGTAAATTTGTAACAAAAGACAGGATGAAAAGGGTGCTGTTTGACCCAAGGTACCAACATAAGGGCAGATGAATTGGGGGATGGGGACTGCTTCCTTCCCACACTTCCATTCCTTTAGGTCCTGGGAAGGCACTGGGCACATCTGCCTTGGAGGCTCTGCGGGCACCCCCTTCCTGTGCTTTCCTCCTCCCTCATCTCTTTTGGAAGGTCCTCTGAGTCCTGCCCAACCCACCCCCTAATAAAGGAATCTGCCCCAAGCACAGTTTTATCTGGTTGTGCCCTTAAAGTAAGAGGCTATAAGTCCCATCAATGAAATTGCTTGATTTTTAAGTCATGTTTCATTTGACCTGTGTTCGCTCTGTGCTGTCTCCAAACCTTTTTAGGAAGTAGCGAAGGGATAATACCAATGGCCACTTTCACTGACACCTACAGTATATCAGAGTGGAAAGAGTGTGCAGCCAGAAGACCTGGACTTAGGTCTCGGCCCAGCCACACACTGGCCATTTGATCTTGAATGATGGAATCTTTCTGAGCCTCAGTTTTCTCATCTATAAAATGGAAATAATGGCTACACTACCCAGTGGACCGGGATGTTGTGAAGAAAGTGCTTTGTAAACTATATAAATGGAGCTCAAAACCTTTGGTGGTCTCCTGCTTTCCAGTTAGGCAGCTTGGTGGCAGGGTGGAAAGAGAGCCGGTCCTGGAGTCAGGAAGACCTGAGTTCAAATTCAGCCTCAGATGCTTACAGACTGTGTGATCCTGAGCAAGACATTTAACCTTTCTGTGCCTCAGTTTCCTCAACTATAAAATAGGGATGATAATGGCACCTGCCTCCCAGGGTCCTTGTGAGGATCAAATGAGATAATATTTGTAAAAAATATTTAACACAGTGCCTATGTGGCACACTGTCACAGTGACTGACACACAGTAAACTCTTAATAAATGCTTGTGGACTGAATGACTACTTCAGTAAGAATTAGCTTCACAGGATGCCCCTAAATACACCATGCTCATTTTCACCAGTAGGCACATTCTGTTTTTACTCCACAGACACACACTGAGTGAATGATAATCACACACTACCTTCGAGGAGTTTCTATTTTTCTCCCTAACAGAATGTGAGGCTCACTAAAGGGATGGGGTGTGTTTTTTAATTTTGTGTCCTTCAAGATGCTTAGAACATGCTAGGTCCACAGAAGTCCCTCCATAAATACTTGCTGAAAGACCCCCAAAACAATCTGGACAAAGTGGCCTTTTCATCAACCAGTGTCCGAGTGCCCTTGAATGCCGCCACCAGGTGGAACTGAGTCAGCCCCAACGCACTGCCATCCCTCCACCGGGCTCTGAGCCGTTGCTTCTACTCCCCTCCCCGGGCTGTCTGTTGGCTGCCCTTTCGTCTCCTCACGGAGGGTGAGGAAGGGGAAAGGCCACTGGGATGCCCCCAGCACACTGGGAACCCTGCCCAAGCACATAGGGGCCCAGGCAGAAGAGAAAAGGGGGGACAGCTCCCCGCAGCTGGAATGATCACAAGGAATGGGAAAAGTTCGAATGGCCGCGCAACAGGTCACGTTGCCAGCAACCTTACCCGGCGGCATCCCCCCCCCGCTAGGTAGACGTTAATGAGGGCCCTGGTTCCGCATCCCGCCCAGCGCTTGACGCACAGTAGGCGCTTCAGCGTAGCCGGGACAGCCAGCCTGCGGGGGGCGCGGTCTACTTCCCCAGCGGGGAGGGCTGGAGCAGGGACCAGGGCGCCCCCACCCGGACGCTCCTGGGGGAGGGGGCGCGGGCGGAGAGGACTTAAAGGGGGAGGGGGAGCGTGAGGGCGGAGGAGGAGACGGCTCGAGGACCGAGAGTTGGAGTTCGAACAATCCTTACTGGCCCAACCATGAAGCGCAAGCGAGAAGAAGGTCCCGAGGTTCAGTGGCTGCCCGAGGGCTTCTGCGAGGACGAAGCCAACCGCCCCCCGGCCGCGGCCGCGGCCCCGACCCGGAGCAGGAGCCGGAGCCGCAGCCGCAGCCGCAGCTCCAGCCCCATCCCGGGCGCCCACCCCAGCCCCTCGGGGCAGCCCGAGCGGCCCCAGCTGCCCCCTATCTCGCTCCTCAACCTGTCTCTCCTCAAGCTCCACTATGGCCTCCGGCAGGTCGAGCCCAACCTCCGGCACATCGTGTTGGTGGTGAACACCCTGAGGCGCGTCCAGTCGTCCATGGAGGCGGGGACGGGCCCCCCGGAGCCCCGCGAGCCGCAGCCGCCGACTCCCGCCGCGCAGGCCACCCCGCCAGGAAGCCCGCGCTCCCACCGCCGGACCACCGTGAGTCAGTCCCCGGGCACCAGCGACCCCCGCAGGGCGGTCACAGAAAAGCGCCCGTCCGCCTGAGGCTCCCGCCGGCCGGCCCCCCACGGCCTCCGCGGGCGGGCCTGCCTCAGGACGCGGACATCGCTCCCCAGCCCACACGTTCCGTCCCGTCCCTTCCCGTCCCTTCCCGCCCCGTCCAGCCGCGGCCCATCCCGGCCCATCGTGCCCCGCCCCGGCCCGTCTATTCCAGTCCCGCCAGCTCCCCGACCCATCCCGGCTGGTCCGGGAGCGGGACGAGGAAAGAGGTTAAGACCGGTCCCAGGGGCCCCGGGGAGGGGGGGGTCCCGGGGGCCGGACCAGACCCACCTGGCTCCTGGGACCCGACGGGGAGGTCTGCCCCGGCGGAGCGGCGGGATGGAGGGGAGGCCGACAGGCAGGCTGCCTGCCGGTCCGACCATCCCCCTATTACCCCAGGCCCACACGCTGGCACGGAACGTGGGCCAGGCCCCGACGGGCACCTCAGGGAAAGGAGCTGAAATGGAGGACATCTAGATGCAGTGAAAGAAGACGACCCGAGAAGTGTGAGCCGATCTGTGACACCCCGCCCGACCCCCAACCCAGCATCCCAACACCGACAGTCCCCTAGACAGCCTCCAGGCTTGGAGGCGATGGTCTTGACTGAGGAATCCAGACTTTGGTGGCGGCTGCCACCATCAATGACCTCGGAGGGCTAGTCACTCCCCATCTCCAGTGTTCTTGCAGACCACAGCAACTGAAGTCACCAATTGTCCAGGTGGCAACGGATTGCAATCTGCGTTGGTGAAGGGATTCTTCAAACCGACGATATCACAGATCTTTTTTTCCATTTGATTTAGACCTAGATAGAAATACCTTTAAGTGTCAAAGCTTGCAAAATGTTTCAGGGATATAAATGGTTAAATGCTGCTGTAGATTTTTCGTTGAAATTTGCTATTTATTTTATAGGAATCGATAAGATTTTAAACTTTGTCTCTTTGCTACTCTTCTTAAGATAGATGTAACGACAAAATATTGGTTTAAATGTTTTTTTTTTTAATGTTAAAGGCTTTATAATAGATAAGGATATCTAATGCTCTCACATTAAGGAAAAAAAAATCTTGGGCTGAGGAAAAATTGAAACTTACCAAAAAAAAATGTGTCCAAAAGGCCATCTCTCTGGGTCCCTCTACTTACTATACCTGGTTTCAGCCTAGTGAAATACCAAATGATGATAGACACTGCCCACCCAAACTCTAATGATAAAGTATTCTTTTGCTCCCCCTTTCCTTTTAAGAACAGCTGTAATAATTAACATCCACAAGAAATGTGGCTCTCCAGATTATTTCTCCCCTATGTCAACAGTGGGACCATACTTTACTACGCCCACAATCCCTAAAGTCTGAGTAATTTTTGAAACCAGCAACAGATTAAAATCTGTTCACCATGTGCACCACCAATGTGGAATTCCCATACTCAAAATTATTCTGAGAATTGCAGCAGAAAGAAAATTTGTGTTTCTGGTTAAGATAGCTTGGAAATGAGCAACTGGGTTTGGGAAGGATGGTAGCTCTGTTATTTTTTTATTAACAGCAGTAAGATCTGCACACCTGTGAAAATACCCCCCCATTATTTTTAAAATGGGGAGAATTACAAATTGTTATGCTAGTTACATTTTAAGAATTCTGACCATAAGCTATAGATCTTTCTTTTTATTGTTTAAATATCAAAGTGTTCACAGCATCTAAGCTAACTCCAAATTATATATTTTATAAATCCAATAAATAAATAAGTGTATTTGATTTTATGCATCATAGTTCAAAAGAAGTACATTGTTATATGGCTTTGATTTTCCATTTGAGAGAGAATGTGCTTCTAAGTATTAAAATTTAAAAAAAAATTCAGTCTATTTGCATCTGTTCACCAGCTGAGCTCACATACATGCCCCACTGGCCTAACATCTTCAATTTGTCAAAATATGGCTTAGAGGAAGGAGCCCAGGACTTGGGGTCAGGAGATCTGGGTTCTTGCCCCAGCTCTGATCTGTGTTAGCTGTGTGACCATGGGTAAGGCTCTTCACCTCTCCATTTCTGTTTTCTTATCTGCCAAATAGTGGGGTTCAGACTGGATAGTCTCTAATTAGACTCTTCTTGCTCTGACATTTAGGGGGTGGAGATGGGGGGCACTATGCTTTGTCTGTCTTTTGCTGTCACTCTGTATGTGCTGTAAATCTGCTTGAGGAGAGAGACAAGAATCAATTTTTAGAGCAACCAACACTGTCTCTCTCTCCAGGTGGAGTTGGAGAAGATTTCAAATAATGAAAAATATCATATCACAGGATCACAGCTCTGGAAGGGACCTCAGAGGCTACTGAGTCCAGGCCATCCTTGACTCAGAATTCCTTCTAAAGCAAGGCTTCTTTGCCCTTTTTTGTGTCCTGGACCCCCTTGGCAGTCTGGCAAAGCCAGAATTATGTTTATAAGTAACTGACAGAATTATTTGCTCAGTTCAAAGTTAGTGAAATAAAGATAGAATTTTTTTCCATCCAAGTTCACAGACCCCGGACCCTTAGTGGACCCAGGGTTAAGAACCCATGCTCTATATTATACTAGACAAGAAGACAACTGGCCTTTGCTTTGTAACCCCACTCCCATCCCCCTCAGTGAGGGAAAACCCCAAAACTCCCAGACTGGTATGGTAGGCCATTCCATTTTGGGATAGCTTTAGGTAATGGGTCATTTGTCCTTACAAGGAGCCCAGATAAGCCTCTGGAACACCAACACCCCCCGCCCCACAATTGCTCCTAGGTCTTCCCTTTGGGGCCAAGAACAGGTCTAATTTTTCACATGAGATAGCTTTTCAAATGCTTGAAGAAATACTGCTATCTCTACCCAGCACCCTACCCTTCCCCCCATCAGGTGGCCTCTTCACCAAGCTACACATCTCCAGTTCCTTCAACCCACCCCAATATGGCATAGTCTCAAAGGTGAACACCAAGAGTATTTGCCAAGACAAAATGTTTTAGTGATTTGGAAGTTTCTTTGCTATATGATTTCACATTTTTCCACTTACCTACTGGTATAGCAAGCCCAATATGACTATTTCAATCAAGCCATTCTTGGCCTATGCTTTAAAACCCAACAAGCAGTTTTTTCAGAAAATAATCTGAACCCACTTGTCTAAGCATATGATTCATTGACAGACTCCCAACATTATTGTTAGAAAATGCATCTAGTTACTCAGAATTTCCACAATCGTCGGCAATTCCTGTGACCAGAAAATGGCCCTCTTCCATCTCAAGCCACATAAGAGTCCTATATCCATTAGATTCTAAATGTATAGTACAGAGATACTGCATGATGTCCCAAGGATGGAAGGACTCTCCCGACCAAGAGGGGAAAACCAGCAAACCAATCAGAGCTTTTTAAAGAGAGAAGATAATAGATCATTATTTGTCTTTCCTTGTATAGATCTATGATTAAATGAATACGATTACACTAAATTTCACCTTACCTACTTTCATCACATAATCCAAGGAGTGGTTAGTTACATTTCATCAAAATGTAAGCTCTACTCTGAAAATTAAATCTCTCTGAGAGGAAAAAAAGATATATAGACAGAAACTAAAAAAATATATATATACATATATAATATATAATAACATATAGCTGATATATATATATATAATATATATAACAATAAAAAATATATAACTCTCATGGGCCATATTCAAGTTTTAGATGAGGCAGATTTGGGGTCAGGGGGAAGGATGCAGCTTATCTTAAGACAAAATTAAGTACTGAAAGAGCAGGCCAGTGCATTGGAAAGAGTCAGAGGATGAGATGTGGGTGGGAATACTGGCTCCACTATTTCTTATTACCTGTATGACTTACAGCAAATCACCTCTTTGGGCCTCAGGGCTTCCTCTGTAAAATAAGGACAAGCTCAAAGGTTCCTTCAAGCTTTAAATCAATGATTTTTGGATTCTTTATAGCATGTAGGATGTATGTGCTCTCATTTGTATCTTTAAAATATTTTAAAACTTTTTAAAACTTCTGCATCAAGTTATTCTGTTTTCAAAATGATATTACAAATAAAAACATGCGGTTATAACCTTACTATATGACAAAGTTTGTTTCTGATGGTCCAAAGAAAGCAATAAGTAGATATTATGAGCATATTTTCCAAAACAAAAATCAGGAGATAGGATCTGACAAAGGATATTACATTTCTAAAACCTTATTAAGAATATACTTTGCTTCCCTGAAATGGGGACCATCTCAGAAAATTCAGGACTGATGGTAGCTGAATATATATGCTGTTTCTGCATAAAGCTTTCTCACTAAACATTTGCTTTAGCAAATAAACATTTGATTTCTTTCACTGGTAGTATTTGCCAAATGTAACAGGTTTGGGGTTTTTTTTTCAGCTGTTGCAGCCAAAACAAACGTTTATTTTTTTATAGCACCAAAAATATCTATAAAAATTTCCCAAACATTACTTCCAATGAAAAAGTTCTGTTTGGCGGAAATGTTTGCAAAAAATATTTTGGTTATTAGGCTGTTGCAAACACTTTCATTATAAAAAAATTACACATTCTTACTAAACCTTTGGGAAAACATTAGGTCTTTCCAAACAACACTTATTTATCTACTATAGACATGGCCCAAATATGCTATATAGTAATACCTTGATTAATAAATATATTGGGAACAGAGTTCCTTCTAAAAATGAAGACCTAGACAGTTGGGGATGTGGGGTGCAGTAAGATATATAAATGTTTTATGAACATAAAGGACCAACACATAAATATGAAATTTATGTATTATGTATATATACATATTTATACACACATTATATGTATATGTATATATACAAATACATATATATGCAAATGACTTGTATTGTCAAAGAATGCATCACCTAGCAACCAAACTCAGGGTTATGAGCTTCTCTGCTCTCAGCTAGGGTGGTCCTTGGGCAGCAGATGAAGTCTGTTACTGGGACCATACTCAAAGCCAGTCTCAATTAGGTAACCTTTCCAGAGTTTGCATTCTGTTGGCATAGCCTTAGAGAGCCCCAAGATCAGCCACATACCATGATGAGGTATCAGAGTATCTGCTCATGACACGATACCCCATCTTTTCCACACCAGCAATCACCTGAGGAGATGGAATCAAGACTGGTAATGCGCAATGGGTGTACACGGGCATATTACGGAAATGGCATGGGGGAGGGGGCGAGGTTATACTTTGCTCTGCATGGTAGAAGGAATATCCATATCATGATATCAGAAAACATTCAAAATATTGAAGAAGTCCCATTCCACTGACTTTTAACAATACCTAGCTCCATGGCCAATTTACCTCCCTGAATCTCTAATTCCCCTTGATTATTACTCATTTTCTGGCCACCTGAGGCTATGGATTATTACTGCCTCTCTGTCTTTTGTGAGAAGCTGGGCAGTGCAATGCTAGGCCTGGAGTCCGGAAGAACTCAGGTCAGATCAAATCTCAGATACTAGTCATGTGATGCTGGACAAGTCACTTAACCTCTGCCTTAATTTCCCCATTTGTAAAATGGGGATGATAATAACACGTTCCTCCAAGAGTTGTTGTTGCCTCAGTTTCCTCATCCTTAAAATGGAAATAATAATAGTTGTGAGGATCAAATGAGATATTTGTGAAGCATTTTGCAAACCTTAAATCGCTATGTAAACGCTAGCTAATATTATTATTAATTATTGGTCCTCTCCACTAATACATTTTTTCCAGGTGGTGTGCCTGTGATATCCAGCTTGGTGGCTATATATGTGTGGGAATTTTGCCTCTATATTCCCCTCTACCATTTTCAATTTAAATCCTTCTTGATTATATTCCCAGAGGCTTTTGTTAAAAACAGCAACAACAAAAAGGGGGAATGGACTAGTGGCTGGAGAGCCCACCTCAAAGCCACGAAGACCCAGGTTCATGTATTGCCTCTGATATGCACTGGCTGTCTGAGTCTGAGCAAGTGTCCCCAGGCAACTAAGACCATATAATACAGAGAAGATGCCACCCTTCACTGGGAGAGGAAGTCTCTTTACCTGAAATTCCCCCCAAACAAATGAAATAGCAGGCATAGAGTTCCAATCCAGGTCACATTCATCAAGCCGGGCAAATGTATGCTTATCCTTTTTTGTGAAATGTACTCCATCCCTGTCCAAGAGTCTGTCTTTCCTACATCCCAACCTATGGCCTACAAATCTGAATTCAGTTCTCAGATACCATCATCTCTGGAAGATTCAAGAACTCTCCCTTGAATATATTGGGACCAGGAGGTTTGTTTTTTAAAATTTGGTAGTTCATTTACAGGTAGTTCCATTTACTTTTAGGATATCTGACTATTTAAGATTTCTAGTGTTGTTACCTTGGGCAGCTTATATTTTTGCATATAATTTTTCTTTTGTGTTCCCAGTTTCCTTAGTATATAACTTAGCATGGTAGATTCTGATAATTCTTTTCATTTCTTTATTTTTTGTTGTGATTTCACCTTGTTCATTTGCAATTTTGCCAATTTCATTTTCTGCCTCCCCCTTTTTTTACTCAGGATTGCTATAACTTTGTCTATTTTTTTTAATGAACCAGCTTTTAGTTTTATAATTTTTACATTATTTTTCCATTTCCAATTTATTGATTTCTCCTTTCATTTTCAGTATCTCCTCTTCTATGCTTATTTTGGGTTTGTTGGTTTTCCAACTTAAAAAAAATTATATTCAATTCAGTAATCCTCTCTTTTTCTACTTTGTTCATATATTTTTAGGGATATATTTTCCCCCTGAGGATTTCTTTAACCATATACCAGAAATGTTGTTATGATTTTAAATTATGTCTGTGATTTGCTCTTTGACCCACTTATTTAGGATTTCATTTAGTAAGTCTGCATTTTGGTATGTGTGTTTGGTTTGTGCTACGTAAAGCAATTAATATTTTTATTATATTATGATATTTAAAAGGGTTTTTTTACTATTTCTGCTTTTTAAATTTTATTTTCAATATATCTGTGACCTAATACATGGTTAATTTTTTTGTAAAAGTTCCATGTATTGCTGAGAAATATGTACAGTCTTTAGTGGTCCTATTCAGATGATATCATAAATCTTTTCCCTGTCACAATTTCCCGTTAGATTTTTTTTGCCCCCTAGAAAGGTGCATTAAAGTCTCCTACTATTACTGTACCACTCATTATATATCTTTTGCAATTTAATTAATCTTTCCTTTAGGAATTTAGATGATATGTCACTGGATCATATATGTTTAATATCAATATTGGTTTGTTGTCTGTGACTCCTTTCAACATGATGTAATTTCCTTCTTTATCTTTGCTCATCCTGTGAATTTTTTTTTGCCTTGTCTGATAACATGACTGCAACTTCTGCCTAATTGGATTTACTTGCTGCATAGTAAATTTTGCTCTACCATTTCATTTTTGTTGAATGTATGTCTTTGGTTTATAGATGTGTTTCTTGTAAGCAGCAAATTGTGGGATTTTGTTTTCTTATTAAATTAACTGCTCTGTTTTGTTTTATTAGATTATTTACTACATTCACATTTGAAGTTATGAGATCAGGCCTATATCTAATTTAAATTGCTGGAAGACAGAGATAATGATACTTTTCTGAATTATTTTTTTCCTCCTCTTAAGACAGTAGGTTTTTTTTCACTTAATTTATTTAAGGCAATCCCATTCCCACAGGCTCTCTTTCACCCATCCTTGAATCCCTCCCCTCCTCCCCATTTATGAACCTTTTCCCTCATTTTAACTTATCGTTAATGTATTAGTTTATTAATATTATTTTTATTAATATTAATTATTTATATTTATTATTTATTAATGTTCATTAATATTATTAATAACTTATTATTCAATTAACTTATCTTTCTCCCTTTTACTTAGTTATCTAATTCACTCCCTCTTTTCTCTCTTACTTAAATGGTTAATTCAAAATACCTCCTCCTCTTCCACTTTTTTTTATGTTAGGCTTTTTTGTTTGTTGCCTGTGCCTTTTTCTAAAAATGATTTCTTTGCCTTATTCTCTTCATTAATCGTCTTCCCTGTCTATTAGCAACTTTATTCTTTGGTTTGTGATTTTTATACTTATTTCTATGCCCTTTTCTAAGCAATTTCTGTTATTGTCTTATAAATCATGTCTTCTTCCCCCTTTTCCTGTTGTCCCTCACTCTTAGAAGTCTCAGTTCCTAGGAGAGGTAAAGAAGAATTTGCCCCAGGCTAGAAATTTCCCTGTGTCCCAAAAAGTTCAATGCAATTCTTCCCCTTGCCCTACCCATGATCCTGAGGCAGGCTGGTGTCCATGGTGGCACAGCACTCTCACAGTGTCAGGAGTGGGCTACCTGTGCGCCAGACACCTGCACATTAAATCCACTCTAAGGTCTCTATCCCTCACTAAAGAATATGCCTCTTTCCCCCAGTATGGCTGGTTAGTAGGACGCCCTGCCCCTCTCAGATCTCCCTTTTCCCCCGTTAAGATGTCTCCTTTTGTCACTTCAATCATTGTCTGGTAGCCCTTCTTCTTGCTAGGACACTACAGAAGTTATCTTCTCCTTCGTTTTTTACAATGGACTTAATTAGGTTACATCACACCGTCCCCTCTATCTTCCACCTCTCCTCTCCCATTTTATGCACCCTCCCATCATGCAATTTTGTCCAACAAAATACAATGACTCACCTGCAGGGGGTGTTGCAGGGTTTAGTCTATGGTATTTCTGGCAGGCCTGCTTCTCCACCATCACTTCTATTTTTAACATTCTGCTTTCATCTTTATCCCCTTAGCTACTTTTTAAAAATTTCTTAATGGCCCCTTTAAAAATATTTCTTTTATAATCCCATTAGTGTCTTTCTAGTTCTCCCTCCCCTTCAGTACCCTCTAGAGAGGGGCAGCTAGGTGGCGCTGCAGCGGCTGGAGTCTGGAGGACCTCAGTTCAAATCTAACCTCAGACACTAGTTGTGTGACCCTGGGCAAGTCACTTCACCCTGTTTGCCTTAGTTTCCTCAGCTGTAAAATGAGCTGGAAAAGGAAATGGCAAGCCACCCCGGTCTCTTTGCCAAGAAAACCCCAAATGGCGTCACCAGGAGCCAAAATTAACTTAACAACAATCCAATCCCATCATTTTGAAGAGCAACTTGGTGGCTCAGTGGATAGAGTGCGGGGTACAGAGTCAGGAAGATGAATCTTCCTGAGTACAAATCCGGCCTCAGACACTGACTAGCTGTGTGACCCTGGGCAAGTCACCTAACCCAGTTTGCCTCAGTTTCCTCATGTATACAATGAGCTGGAAAAGGAAACGCAAACCACTCCAGTATCTTTGCCAAGAAAACCCCAAATGGGGTCATGAAGAGTCAGACACGACTGAAAAGGACTGAACAACGGTTTCTAGAGATAGGGTAATTTATTTCATTTTTTGTGTTTCCTTGGTAGTGAAGTAGTTTCCTTTCTTGTATTTCTATTGTTCACATCTGCCTGGTTGTTGTTGTTTGTAGCAGTGCTTCCAGTGCTTCTCTTATATGGAATGTCCATCTTTTTTATTAATGATTAGGCTCGGGCTTACAGGGTATGTCATTTTGGGTTGTATCTTGAACTCCTTTGCTTTTTGAAATGTATTATCCCACTCCCTTCTGTAGTTTCTAGCCGAAGGCACTAGGTGGCGCAGTGTAAAGAGGGCTGGACCTGGAGTTAGGAAGATGAGTTCAAATCTGGCCTTTAGATACTTACTGTGTGACCCTGGGCAAAGCACTAAACTACTACCTGCCTCAGTTTCCTCATCTGTAAAATGGAGATAATAAAGCATCTATCAGGGTCGTTGTAAAGCTAAAATCAGATAATATGTGTAAAGTACTTCACGGAAACCTTAAAGTACTATATAAACTCTAGCTATAGCTAGCTATTCCTTGTTGTCATTGTTCAGTTGTGTCTGAGTCTTCATGACCCCATTTGGGGTTTTCTTGGCCAAGATACTGGAGGGGTTTGCAATTTCCCTCTTCAGATCATTTTACAGATGAGGAAACTGAGACAAACAGGGTGAAGTGACTTATCCAGGGTCACACAGCTAGTAAGTGTCTGGGGCTGGATTTAAACTCAAGTCTTCCTCACTCTAGGCCCGGAGCTCTATCTGCTGTGCCACTGGTGGTTACCAAATAATCCTCTTATTTGATTTCTCTTCCTTTGTACTTGGTCTTTCTCCTGGTCACTTGCAGTCCTGGAGTGTAAAGATTACAGAATTCTTCTGGAAGCAACGTGTGGATTCTTTCCATTGGGCTTTGTTTTCTGTATTTAGAAGTTCTGGACAATTTTCTTGTACTACGTCTTCTTGTTTGTCATTCGAATTGTGAAATTTAACCATTATGTTTCTTGGATTTTGAAGAACGGTGGTGTTTTTTTTTTTATTTTTTTTTTCTGTAGGCAACCTGTATTCTTTCCATTGGTGCTTTGTTTTCTGTGTTCTGAGAACTTTCCCTGTATTATTTCTTGCATTATGGAGCTCAGGAGTTTTTACTTGTAATGTTCTTCAGGGAGGTCTACAATTTCTAAGTTGTGACGGTGCAGCCTCTCTTGGAGCCCAATCAATGTGCTTTAATTGTATGGAGATCATGTGTTCTTTAAATATCATTGCTTTTTGCTTCTCTTCTATATTGTCCTTTGCTTCAGTATATTTGAATTCACAATCTGTTGTTCTCTCACTTCTTTGGAGAAACTTGCTACTATGGATCAAAGGTTTTTCTATTCTAATCATTATTTCTTTGTGCAAGCCAGAAATGCTCCCATTTCTTCTCACAGCCTAATTTCCTCCCTCGCCCCCTTCTGTTTACCCCTCGGGACTAGACCTTCAAACTGTCTCAGCCTTTTCCCATGTTGGGGAATTCTCTTTTTGCTGACCTCAGTCTCAGTCCCAGGTAAATTCTGAGGGGATAGGAGTGGCCTTTGCTGGATGCCAGTCTCCTTTCCTTCAGGCCTGTCGCAGCCCCAGTTCCTTCCATTCTTTAGTTCTCTGGCTGGGCCGAGTCAGTATCTGCCACTATTTGTAGGCTCAGAGGGGTGGGGGTATTCTGGACAGTCGCTGCTGCCTTGTGGCCACTCCAGGCAGAGCTGAGTCCCACCCTCTACAGAAAGTGATCCACTCCGCCTATACTTTTACCTCCTTCACATATAGCTGGAAAGAGTTGAGGTTAGCTGCTTGTTGCAACAGAAGGCTGGGTAAGAGCAGGAGTGGCATGTGCCAACAGAGATTGAAGCAGCAGGGAAATTGCTAAGTGGTTCCCAGAGCACAAGCTCGTGGTGAGGGTTCTGCGCCATGCTGGGTGACCATGTGAGTGCATTAGGGATTAGCATTCTCAGTTGTTAATTCATAAAGCTGTTAGAGGTATAATTGCTATACCTCGGGCACATAACTCCTCTTTTGGGGGTTTCTTGAAAGTTAGTGGGACCTGGAGAAAATGTCTAGTCCTCCATCTTGTTCCAGATTTGGGAAGAAAACATCTGGTTTTCACTTCTGAAGCCTCTACCTTTAATTAACAGCAGTAATGAAAACACCAGCTGTGCCCCTAAGGTTTCTGGTTTCTTGCCCTGGACTGACTTACAATACAGTATATTAAAGATTATCCAGGAATGAAGAGTGGGAGGGTGGGGGTGGGGGAGGAAAGGAGCTTTTTCCATAACTCAAAAATTTGTCATCAGTGATAGAAATAGAAATGATTTGTGGTGAAAGCCCAGACTATGTTGTTACTATGGAACCCTGGCCTAAAGAAAGATGACTATATTTTCTAGTATTGACAAGGCTTTGATGAGCATACAGCCCCCCTCATCCTAAGGGTCAGTCTGTGTAGCCTTGATCCCAGCCAGACTGCAATTGGTCAATATTAGATTTAGAAAATAAGAAAAATTAATTTACATAAAAAGCAATGTAAATGGAGTTAAGTCTTTGAAAGTTCAAGAGAGATGTGGCAATCCAGAAGAACAGAAGCACTGACCCACAGTCAGACCTGTGCTCCATTCAACCCAGGATTTTGTCAGAAAGTACTGTAGGGGTGGGACGGAATAAAATTTGCCATTCAGACATTCCTAAGTGCCTCGCCAGATCGAGCAATCATCTATGAACTTAACTAAAGCCTTCTTTACCATTCAGACTTTTTAAAAATATCCGTACGCCTCCTACTCACTACATAAAGCTGTCATTTCCCTTTGTTTGTCCAGCATCCTCCAAGGTGAGCGCCCTGAGCCCTAGAAGGTTGGAATTTGTTGAATACGTACATGTCCAACCTCTCCATGCCCTTCATACATAATCATGCCAGCAGGTATTTCTATTAGGTAAATGTACTATGGTATAGATGCTGAAAGCTATATCACAGCTGGTAGATTATAATTTGCATGGGAAGAAAAAGGATGCACAGATCAAAAGTGGAAATGAAAAATCTTTACTTCAATTTTCGACTCTGATGGGAGAGGAAGACACAAAATACATTTTTGGTCTCAAGCAGGCAGCCCAATTAACAGCATCATAGCCACAGCAGTAGGCTCAAGGCTGAAACTTCCCTCTCTCTCATAAAGTAATCTCTGCTGAAAAGGCTTCAATTATGTGGGTGGGATCACACATGTGGCTGAAGATGATTTACTGCTGTTTGCACTACTCAACCAACTTTAAATCACCACATTGTCAGCCAACTAGGATCTCAGAATATACAGACTGATCAGGACCAGACATGATCCCGAAATTTAAAAAAATCACAGAATATAAAGAATTGTCTTAAGAGCTGCCCTCTCCTTGACAGAGGGACTGACTTGGGGTCTTATTCAGGAGGAGATATCCTACTAAAGGAATCGCCTCCTCTAACGCTGGACCATCCTCTTCTCTATCAAATAAGGTTAGATTTGTGAAGCGCTCAACAGGGTGCCTGGCACATAGTCGATGCTTAATAAACATTTATTCCTTCTTTCCTTTCTCCCTTCCTTATCTTCCTTCCTTATATTCCTTCCTTCTTTCCTTCCTTTTCCTTTTTTCCTTCCTTCCTTCTCCTTCTTTCCTTTTCCTTCCTTCCTCCCTACATATGGACATTTCAAAAGGCATAGTTGTCTCTGCCCCCATCAACAGAGTAGCAAGTTCTTGTGTCAGTAAACTCACACAGAAAAACAATGCAGACAAATAGGGCTTCTGAATAGGTTGGCTGATAAATGATGTAATGAAATCAAGGTCATTACATGATCTCATAGCACTTTGTACTTCTCTTAGTCAAATCTCTATTATATTCAACTGTGTGCAATCTTATTATCCCTAAAAGACCATAGGTTCCTTGAGGACAGGAAGTACTTTTTATTTGCACACAGAAGAGAAGAGTCTTCCGTGTAATAAGCACTCAACAAACGTTTATCGACTGACTAAATTGTATGTCTCTATTTACACAGATAAACCTCTAAACAATATATAATCATCCCCAAGTTTAGCCGTATGAAATCGATCATCTCAGTCTGGTCTTCCCCTTGCTGCCCAGTGTAACTCTCAGTGCTCAGGGAAGGAAATTAGCTTAATGTTTAAGCAATAAGTGCTTAGGAAGAGAAATCTGCTGGTGCAAAAAAAGGGAGGGGAGGTGGGGTGTTATAATGTGCTCTGAAGCCGAAATAGAAATCTGCTGCATTAGGTTAGCGACTTTTTCCATGTTGTTAACATGGATAATCCAGAATTGGTCACCTTTGTGGTTAAAGTGGTTCCTTACTTAGGATTAGCATATTCAGAAGAGGGAAAATAACATAGCATAGCAACCCTGATTGAAAAAGAAATCTTGAACTACAAATGGGTACATGCATAGACCAAGTTTGGATTTGCCACAAAACACTCTGAGTATGAAACTTAGCTTCATTTTGCTGGAAGCCCCAAATGGAATTTTTATAAACAACAGGGGAAATCAAATATATTATCTTTCAAAACTTCCCAATTAGCAATATTTCATAACACAGAACATCATTTCTAAAAATAACCTAAAATTATACCAATTTATTTCAAGTTCTGACATGAATTTGAATCCTGAGAAGCAATTGTTTGTAGTATGGATTCCAACTTATATCACTGCATTCCAGACCTATTTTCACATTAACGGAATCAGAATTTATCCAAGTATTCAGTTTCTTTATCCCTACAGCCTGATGAATACAAACAAAAACCCCTCCTACTTTTTTTAAAAACAGAATCAACAGTATTTTTTACATCCTACAAATGGGCTTCTTCTACTGATTCCTCTGAATCCAAACTCTGATGTTTTCCGTTTGTAAACCACCAGATGATGTCCCATTACAATCTGAAGGGACATGTTTCAGGCAATACTGTAAAAAATCTGATCTGATATCATAAAATAAACAAGATAAGCAGGAAGTTATCTGGGACTTCCTAGCAATGTTCAGCGTATACCCAAATGGGCTACTTTGCAACCATCTGCTTTACCCTCTCAGAGAAATAGCCCTGTTGCCTCAGCAAACCTATTAAATCATTTTAAATGATTTCAATGACTGCTAATTCTCATTTTTATAAGTACTTTCAGGTCTACAAAGAGTTTTTCTAACAACAACCTGGTGAGTTAGGGCAACTCTGATTAGCCCATTTTTTTCCAAAGAGGAATCAGAGGCTCAGAGAGGCCAAGTAATGGCAGTAAAGAGCAACTGATGTTTATATAGCACTTTAAGGTTTACAATGCACTTCACATACATTCTGTAATTTAGGCTTCAGAATTCCCCGGTGAAATTGGCAGGGACAGTAACTATTCTTATCCTCATTTTGCAGAGGACAAGTCTGTAACGCAGAAGTTCACATAGCTGGCTGGTTTCACAGGTGAGATTTGAACCCAGGTTCCCTGGCTCCAAACCCAAAGGTGCAAGGGAGAAGCCCTAAGACCACTGATGCCTTGATGGCTCAGATCTGTTGTTCCATAGAAAGAGATGTGAATGCAAAATAAAAATATTTGCCTTCCAATGAAGTCAGACTGGGCACCTTGTAAGGACAGATTTGAATCAAATCTGGCTAAGAAGAAACCCTTTGGGACCTTTCAGCTTTTGTGCTGAGGTTCTTTTCTTCTGGGCCCTCAACACCTGCAGCAGTCATCCTGGGGATGACTCAGAATCATGCTTTTAGATTCCTAAAATACACAGGATTACAAAGGAAACCACTTACATGGAAACAGTCGTCAAATACTAAAAAAGAAAGTTCACAGAGCCCAGGTTAAGAATTTCTGTTTTATACCTGTGAATGATAATTGCTATGCCAAGGTCAAAGAATCAAGGAAGAATGAAGTATTCTTGGCAAAAGTTGCCCTGAACCAACAGCCCTTGTTTCTGAAGTGCTTCTTGTGAATATGTACCAGTGTATTAGCAGCCTCTGCTGAATCTGCTGAAATTCCTGTTTATGGCATGATAGTGTCCCCCGCCCAGATGCTAAAGGAGAAATTTTGCCCAAATCTCTGCTTCCAACATGTCTATCACTTCTGTGCCTTACCTGCAATCCAATCTGGAATCCTCCTGGAAGATGCCGTCATGGAATTTCACAAGTAAGCAACCTCTGTATATTATGCAGGCAAACACATACCCTGAAACTTTGGAGAATCAAGACGTACACAGCTGTCTAAAAGACCAAATTTCTATGCCCCGGGACAAAGGTCCAAGTTTGGGGAAAGTTCCCACATCTGAGGTGTTATGTTACCAAATCCATTGTCTAGCTGTTCACTTTTGGCTGACAGGCCCCACACAGCAACAAAGAAGGCCCCCATTGTGGTCTTCAGCATGACACAGATGACATTCCCCTCTTTAAGCAATATGGCATCTCATTTGACTCCCTGAGTAATACCAGCACAGAAACAGAATGGAACGGTCCCAACACAGAATTCCATTTCTAATGTTTACAAAGATTCAGTTCAACTCAGCGAACATTTATTAAGTGCCTACTGTTTGCAAGGCAGAAAGGCAGAAAAGGGGGCAGAGGGTGAGTTTTTAGATGATCTACAAATGCTAAATACATACTGCTACAGAACTGAATCATGGCAATCTTGGCATTCTCACTATAAATGAAACCAGAAGATGAAAGCAAGTTGTAGGTAAAAGGAAGACCGGATCACAGGTTTGCTTTGGAGAGACAAACAGTGGAGGTTGCAGAATTGCTATTATTGTACGTCCAAAGGCAAAAATACCCATCCTTCCATGGGACCCTTAGTCATCTCATACTACAGGGCTCATGATGGGCATTTGCCAAAGGCCCTTGCAACTTCCCCAGCAATTTACCTTGCAGAAGATGAGAGAGAGGAGAAATTATACCAAGAACTCAGCACGAATATCCAACTTAAGTCAACATATACTTGGTGACTTCACTGCAAAGCTGGGCATAGTGAAGGATGGTAAAAATAGGGTAGAAAATATGACCCAAGACTAAGAAACAAAAGAGGCCAAAGGATTGTAGACTCTGTAGATACCTCACATCTCTATCTCATGAAGATGTTCTTCAAGGCAGTTGGGGATAGTGAACACTGAACAATGTCACCAAAGATAAAGCTATATCTCACTCAGACCAAAAAAGACTGGTTAGTGATGCGAGTTATTGTTGTCGTTGAGTTACTTTTCAGTTGTGTCTGATTTTTCTTGACCCCATTTGTGATTTTCTTGGCAAAGATATTGGAGTAGTTTGCTTTTTTCCTTCCTTCAGGAAACTGAGGCTAACATGGTAAAGTGACTTGCCCAGGATCACACAAGTAGTAGGTTTCTGAGGCTGGATTTGAACTCAGGAAGATGAGTCTTTCTGACTCCAGGCCCAGTACTCTATTCACTTCACCACCTAGCTGAGAGTCATTTCCAAATCACCTGGCTGCATAGTCAAATTGCCAAGCAAAGATCGAAATCAATAGCAAATGAGAAGAAAAACCAGAAGAAAAGCAACAGTATGATTTGTCTCAGTTACAGTGAGGTGAGGGGAGACATTGTTTATCAATCAAATGGAAATCATTAGAGATAAGACTGATGGACTTGATTACAGAAAGATAAAAAGATTGTGCACGACAAAAGAGCAATATCTTCAAAATGCTGCTTTAAAAGCTGTACTGCAACAGGGTGTCTCCCATGCAAATCCACATTGGCCAAATCCTTGGAAAGCTCCAGTGGGAAGGATGACTGTTTAATGACATGCAGTAGCAAAGGTGACCTCAAAGAGGGAGATGAATGCTTACCAAAGGTGCCTGCTGCCATCATGGATAACATCCAGTTAACGATCCACATAGAAGAGGGATTCCCTATAGATGAGCTCTGACACATGTTCTGGTTTGCAGATGAGATTGTGCTGATTTCAACATGTTCTGGGAATTTGTAGGGCCCACTAAATGAGCTCCAACATTGCTCAGCAGAGTTCAGCCTAGGAATCCTCAAAGGAACCACCACAGTCACGAAGGGTGCCTTGTTTCCAGACTCTGACATAAAATGGGGTGTACAGCCTCTAGAGCTGGTCCATCAGTACATCTATCCCAGCTAGGCACTGGAATTAGACAATAACTCATGGACTCATGACTGAATAGGAGGAAGAAAAAAGTCTGGATTGCATCTGAAAGACTATACGATGCTTTAAAATACCCCAAGCTCATCAGTGAAACAAAGGCCCACTTTTGAAACCCCAATATTCATCTGCTTATGCAATATAGCTGCTAATCATGGAATGTCACAGTCTCTGAAGAATTAAAGCTACAGTTCTCCCAAAGGCCACTGGAGAGGCATATGGCAGATGTGGAGAGGCTGAAGCAGATGACCCCTGATGAAGTATGCATAAGAGCAACCCCAAGGACAGTGCCAAAAAGCAGGAAGTAACCCAGGGGAGGAGATGGGCCAGTCATGTAGTGAGAGTCAAGAGCAAGCTCACGTGCTCCACTGATACACAGGCAATGACTAGAGATTTAAGGGAAGGGCTTCCACACGTTGGGTGGAAGCCAGGTGCAAGACTGATTGGACAATGTGGCTAAGAGTCATACAGGATGAGAAGACATAAATGTGCTGGAATATGCACCCTCGCAGGGAATACTCAGGTAGAAGAAATCATAGCTTCGTGGAAATATCAAGTCACATACTGTGCTAGGTTCTGAAGCTATAAAGGCAACAGCAGTCAGTCAACAAATACAATTAAGCATTTACTGTGTGTGAGGCACTGGACTACACTGCATTGTGGATACAAATGAAGGCCAAAACAGTCCCATCAAAAGGGTAATGTCTTGACCTGGCCAAGAACTGGATTTCAGCAAGGCAGAGTTGCACAAAGTTCTTGGCCTTACTCTCTCTTCCAGAGGCATCAAAGTCTAGTGGCAAGACAAAAGTCAAGATGACTGGCCATGGCTTAGGATGTAGAGGATGATCCTGGTGTCTTCTATGTCTAAGCTCTAAGCGTTCCATAGGACCTACTTCGACTGCCTTCATGGCCGTTGGAACAAATTGTTCTCATCTATACATTCCACTGGGGAAATCTTCACATGCTTGCGTTAGACACCCCCCGAACTCACCAATGGGCTTGAGGCTGGTAGATTGCCCTCAACCTGGTTTAGCTGTTCTGAGGTTTTACCAGGGTGTGACTGTTGTGCATTGTGTAGCTTCTTGGAGCCACAGGTGAGGGTTGGGTGAAGGTGGACACCAAAGGTGGATGAGCAGCCCTGAAAAGGGCTCAGCAAGCCCTTACACCAGAGGTTCTAGTCCTCATGAACACCCCATACACCCTGGGAGTAAGTGTAATAAGTCTAGAAAGACTGGTTGTAAAGAGCTTTACCTGAAAAAATGGAGTTGATATCTGATCCCAGAGGTAATAAGGACCCACTAGAGTTTATTGAATAAGTGAGTGACAGGGTCAGACTTAACACCATAGGAAAATCGCTGGTGGCTATATATAAAGGATGGACTGGAATAGAGGGAGACTTGAGGCAGAGAGAGACCAGTCAGGAAGTTATTGGCTATTGTAATCATCTGGGTGAGAGATGTGGGGAGGCCTGAACTAGGCCAGTGGCTATGTGAGTAGAGAAAAGGAAATGAATGTGAGGCATGCTGTGGCCATAGAAATGATGAGATGAGGTAACTGACTGAATACGTGGGGTGAACAAGAGTGAGGTGTCATGAGGTTGGGTAACTGAGAAGATGCTTAGTAAATTGCCCAGTTATTAAGTGTCTGAGGCAGGATTAGAACTCAGTTCTTCCCAACTCCAAGCCCACCATTCTATCCCATGAGCCACCTTTTGGAGGTAGCAAAGACTCAGACAGTGTCTTCAATAGAAACAGGGAAATCTGCTGAAATGCAAACTACAGCTGATTAATTCGTAATCTGCAAGCCAATGGAGCTTCCATATTCTTCATATGCTTTTGAAAGAGGGTACCAAGGATGCAAAGACAAAAGTTATATTCTACTGGAAAGAGACAGTATGGACAGGGATAAGTAAATAGAAGATAACCTGAGGCTAGAGAAAATACTAACATTTGGGGGAAGGAATTGGGAAAGGCTTCTGAATCAATAAGCATTTCTTAAAATACCTACATGGGGATTCGAGACAAAGTGAAACAATCCCGGTCCTCAAGGAACTTACCTTCTAATACGGGAGACAGACAATAGACACATACAAAGTGGATATAAAGTCATTTTTCAGAGGGAAGCATTAGCAGTGGGGAGATGCAGGAAAGGCTTTGTGTAGGAGGTGGCATTTGGGCTGAGCCCTGGAGAAAATGAAGGATTCAAAGGGACAGAAGTGAAGAAGGGATGCATTCAAGGCACAGGAGAGATACTTAGGGTGGCAGTGGAGCTGGGCTTTCTAGAGATCCTATGCAGTGAAGGTAAAAAGGGAGGGCATTCTAGGTATGGGGACAGTCTGTGCAATGACTTGGAAATGGGAGGTGGAATGTCAAATTTGGCAAACAAATTTAATTGGGGGATTGGAGTTCAGGAGAGAAATTAGGGCTAGATATATAGACTCTGGAGTCATTTGCATAGAGATGATCATTGAACCCATCGGAAATGAAGAGTTCACCAAGGCAGAGAAGAGAAGAAGGCCCCATAGGAGAGCACTGGGGAAAACCCATGCCAAAGGAGGATAGAGTACCATGGAGGAATGGATGGTCAACATTGTCAAATACTGCAGAGAGGTCAAGAAGGGTGCGGAATGAGGAAAGACCATTAGAGAGAGAGAGTCACTTCGGTCAAATAGAGGGTTCTAAAGCCATATTGCAAGGGGCTGAATAGTGAGTGGCTGACCAAAATCATAGCCAACCATGATTCCAGAGGACTGATGATGAATTATGCTACCCAAAGAGCATGGATTCAGGAGGGCACAGAGCAAGACAGAAACTTTTTGGCGCAGCAATGTGAACATTTATTTTGCATGACTAAGTATATTTGTTCCATGGGGTTTTTTTCTTTTCTTTTAAATTGGAAGCGGTGGGTGGGGGAGAGAAAATGAGTGCTTGTTAATTAAAATATAAAACCAAATGATGGATAAAAAAGAAGTGAGTGGGAGGTGAGGAAATGAAGGCAATGAGATTAGAAATGGAGGTGATGAGATTGAGCGACTTTTTCAAGTTTGTGCAAGAGAGGAGAGATTCTAGGATGATAGCTTGTTGGGGTGGCAGGGTCAAGTGAAAGGGTTTTCTAAAGCTAGAGAAGAGCTGGCCATATTTGGAGGCAGGAGCCAATGTCTGGGGAGAGACTGAAGATAAGAGAGAGAAGGGTCAAAGGGACAAACACCTGGAGGAGATCAGACGGCCTATTTTGGGGAGCACTTCCCCAATTGGGGTAGCTATTTTTTATTATTATTAGCAACAATAATAACACTAAGAATTGCTAGCATTTCTATAGTGCTTTAAGGTTTGCAAAGCACTTAACATAACATCTCACTTGAACCTCCCAATAACCCTGTGAGGTAGGTGTTGTTATTATCCCCCTTTACAGATTACGAAACCAAGGCTGAGAGCTCAACGGAACTGTCCAGTTAGTAAAGTGTCTGAGGCACGATTTGAATTCAGTTCTTCCAGGTTCCAAGTCCACCATTCTATCCATTGAGCCATCTTCCATTTGGAGGTGGCAAAGACTCAGACGGTCTTTGAGCTGGAACATCTGTTCATGGTCTCTGGCTGAATAGGCGTTGCCTCAGTCAAAATGAGACTGGGAAAGACCTTAGCTTAAAAAGGCCAACACTTCCCACTGCATCCAAGGCAATTGTCCTGATCTCTATCTTGCCACAGGGCCCACATGACTCTGGAGGAGAAAGTGAGGCTGGTAACTTTGCACAGCCCTGCCTCGCTTAAATCCAATTCACTTGCAAGTCATGACATCTCTTTCAGGATGCCATGGTCCTCTTTGAGAATGAAGGACAAACAACAACATAGGAACACAGGTCTGGCCTGTAGCCACTCCCCTATCTGAGGGCCCTCATCTCTGCCCCCTTTCTCATTAGCCTCTTCTTATTTTCCTTTACTCTTGATTACAATCTGTCCAAGGCACTTGGCTTTACTAGGATGGCTGAGGGATAAGGGTATTGCAGATCCTGGGCCTAGAGGAAGAATCTTTACATATATTCTCCTGAAAGCTACCTCTAGGAAATGAACCAAGATCATCCATACTTGAAGAACCACCTATTTGGAAAATTGGGGAGTTGGCTTTGTTGGCAAAGGTGATCTAAGAGATTCAAGTAGTGAACCTTTGATTTAATTCTGATACTCCATGCTATTTGAACAACACAACATCTACTAGTCTTGTGGCTGCATCTTTTAAACATGAGTATGTTTCATCAGCTAAATGAACAGGTGAGTAAGAAGAGGAGAATTTGAAGGCCTCCTATCCCTGCTATGGATGGTACAGATATGTTAGCCCTAAAGTGGTTGGTTCACCAAGCCAGTCAGGAATGTTTGTTTCTCAGAACATTTCCAGATATATCACGTGACAGGCAGGCCAAGTGTGGGCTGGTAGATCTGCAGGCACTTGAGCTCACTGCCCAGATTCAGTGAAGGACCCTATCCCCTATCAACTACACCAATGATTGGCTGCCTCTAGGCTGGGTACCTGGACATCTCATTGCCCTGTGTGTCGAAGTGGAACTTTTCATGAACCTTGCCAAGGCATCTCAAGATGCTCGGTCCTCCCATGAAAGGGTGATGAGGCTGAGAATAATGATAGCAAAGGCAACAACAGCAACCCTTTCCATTTGTGTAGTGCTTTAGGCTTTACAAAAGAAATGAAGTACATTTCCACATCAGAAAGTCTGCCCTGTCAGGCAAACTTGGAAATAAACTCAGTTTCCCTAGAAAGCAGGTGATCTCCAGGTGATCTCAAAATGCACTGATTCCATTTGGGGCAACTTTGCAAAAACTCACCCGGCACAGCCAGGGAATCCCAAGCTCTGCGTCCTCTGTGTCACAGGCAGGTTTGTGTTTCTGGTTTCCTTCCTGGGCACCCCTAGAATCCTGCAGGAAGGGAAGGAAGGAGAAAGTCAAAGAGCATCTGAGAATATACAATCTGACTCCTTTCCATCACTCCTGAGAAGTTCATGGTATGGTACCCCCGTCTCTGATCAATTTCCAATCCTCATTTCCAAGGCTGGGTGTACCAGCTCTGGCAGCAGTAGGCAAGCAACTTTGAAAATTTTCCTGCCTGGAGAGTCAGCCTCTTCTAAGACTGGTTCTTTGATTCTGCCCAGTTAAGTACAGGCCAGTTCACTTTACGCAACAACAATAATAATGATGGTGGCTGACATTTATATTTTGTCATGGTCATTCTTCAGTCATGTCTGACTCTTTGTGACCCCATCTGGAGTTTTCCTCGAAAAGATACTGGAGGGGGTTGCCCATTTCCTTCTCATTTTACAGCTGAGGAAACCAAAGCAAACAGGGTGAAGTGACTTGCCCAGGGTCACACAGCTAGTCGGTGTCTGAGGATGGATTTGAACATGTGACCTTTATATAGTACTTTACAAATATCATCACACAGGAGCTTCCCTAAATCCCTAAGAGCCTAATAGGATACTCGAGGTATTATTTACCTCCAACTTTACAGATGAAGAAACCATAGGTCAGAGAAGTTTGGTGAGCCTCCCTTGGCCACACACCAAGGAAATGTAGAGGCGGGATTGGCCCATTTGAGCCAAAGTCTTCATGTTCCTGACTTCAGCCCTCTAGTCCTTATGCCATAGTTCTGCTGGGGGGGAGGGGGGATTTAAGGGAAGAGAGAATGGATTAGATGGGGATTTGGGGGCCAGTTGCTTCTCCATTCTGATAGCACCTTGATGCTGGGCATTGTGAAATCTAGCATAGCTTCTTTCGAGAAATCTGTAAGTTAGGCTGCACTGATAGGTGAAAGGCAGGAAGTAGCTCCCCAAAGTCACATGAGAGATTTAGGGTCCAAAAGTCCTCTCTAGGACTAAATTTCTCTCCAGGTGAATCACGCTCAGCTCTCTCCCTCTGGTTTGGGCAATCTCCCTTTCTTTTCATCTTTCCAGGGTACTACTGAGTGTAAAGTCAGGAATATAACCCCACTCACCATAGGAACTTCGGGTGGGGGTTGCATAATAATAAGCCAGCTCTCTACTTTATTTGTGTTGCTACCTGTCTGTACAGGGTACTATTCTGGGCATGCTATGACAGCAGTTAAGCCAGATTCCACCCTTGGCCTCTAAAAGCAGAGCCGAGTTTAAGTTTTGTCCCCAAACTCTTTGAACCCCCATACTTCGTCATGAAAATGTCACCAAATTCACGTCCTCCTCTTCCTTAATAATTCACTAAAGTGCTTAGGCGTGTGACCCTTACCATATAATGGCCACTCAGGAAATAGGAACTCACTAAAAGGAGAATGAAAATGGGCTATTTTGCAAAATGTTTTAAGAAATAATGGGGGAGTGGGGTGGTAAATAAAATGCCAGCAACACACAGATGCTTCCTGTGGACCATGATAATTACACAAAGTAGTCTGCCCAAAGTGGTTATTCAGATTTCTTGGAAGAGAAAGAAATGAATTTTAATAGTGATGCTCATATATTGTGTCTTAAATAAAAGCTGTCTCCAAATGTGATCTGCAATATTCTCAAGTACTCAAATCAATTAAATTTGCAATGCACATGCTTAGAAAATATCACATTTCAAAAGCCTGAAATACTGCCATGAGATTTTCCAATATGATTCTATCTAGTTTGTTTACCTGATAAGCTGATGGTGAGGTAAGCTAATAAGGAACTGAAGGCAGAACGAATCTAGCTACCATACTCTTAATTCAATGAATCCCCTCAAAAGGTTCACTTGAACATACTAGGCACTTTGGGGAATTGTTATAGAAGGTACGGTTTCCATGACACTAAGTCCAGACCTCAGGTGTCTCCAATCGTTACTATTACCGTTGCTTCAATGAGGAGAGAAGTTGGAAAATTATCCAAAAATTTAAGTCACTTGAATTCAAAATATATATGTTAAATTCTTTGTTATAAGGGGTGATTCTCTGGGAGGGGAGGAATACGGGGTGGAGGGGCAAATCTAAGTGACAGAAATATAAAACCTACCAAGAACAAATGTGTACTATTTTGGTCTGTCTTTTTGGGTAACGGGACAGAGGAAGGAGAAAGAATGGTTGAAAAAGTGAAACAAAACCAAAAAGACTTGAAAAACACAGAGCCAAACCCACAATGAACCCATAAAAGAGGAGATGGCAAAGAAAATAGATTAAAAAAAGAGAATTACTAAAAAAAAAGAGTGACCAGAGCCAAGTAGAATCAGTCAGAAAAGGCTTGGGAGGAGTGTGTTTTAAAGGTGTCAAAAGTGAATCCATGGCTGTTTAGGGGAACACGAAGGACAGTTGTGCCACTAACAGATGGGAAATGAGGATACGATGAGGTTCTGACAGGGAAGATAATGAATTTTGGTTTTGATGTGTTTAGTTTTAGTTGTCAATAGAATACTCCAGAATGGATGGCCTCTACTCAAGTGAGGAATATCAGAATGAAGAGATGGTGAGGGGTCAAGGCTGAACATGCACACATGAGAGGCATCTGCATACAGGTGGTAACTGAATTCACAGAAGCCAATAGGACTGACAATAAAGAGAGAAGATAAAACCTTGGGGGAGGGGGAGGAGGGGGATAAACATTCAGTTAATAGATATAGAGAGCAAGTTATAGCCAACAAAGCCCAAACTAAAGAAGTGGTTAGAGACATACAGGGAGAGCCAGGAGGAGAGGTTGTCCTGAAGCCAAAGTTAGCAGGTAAGTACTTAAAAATACCAGTGGAGAGGGTAGGCCAAGGTGATCAAAAGTCACAAAGATGGTAAGAAGAATTATGGAGAGAACCCGTTAGCTTTGACCAGTTTTGAATCATCAGTGGCTTTAACAAGACAAATGTGAATAGTGCTAGAACCAGGGAAGAAATGAGTTAAGAAGAAGTAATGACAGAGAAGACGGATATTTCTTTTGGATAATTTCTGAGGGGGGAGGTGACTGGGCCCTCATTGACCAGTCACCCCATAATGTGGGCAACAAAAGTTCACCACATTCCATCTAGAACCATACACGTCAACCTGTCCCATTCCATGAGACTGTTTAATTTGATTGATTTCTAAATAAAACCTGAAGAGTTCCAGACATGTTTAAAGAATGTATTTCTTTGTCAATATTTCACTTTTGAAGAATGGATCTTACAAAGCCATTTCGAGAAGTTTCCATGACCACTCCCCTCCCAAACTACCTTTACCTGGAAAATTTCCAGCACAAGATAGAAAGCTGTCTGCCTGGAATGGCTTAGCCCCCAAACAAGATGGCCTCTAGTCACTCCTTCCAAGCCTAGAGTCCTACAAAGAAATGGAATTTGCATAAAGGTGGTCCACTTATCCCAGTCCCTATTTAAGGCAAGAAAGATTTTCAAAGCCCAGTCTCCATAATACAAGGCTTCTGTCTGGTGTTGTTCTTTATTCAACTGACAATCCAAGTCAAAAGAATGCCTAAATAGGCCCTGCTTAGTAAAGCAAAGGCAGCTGGGAGCAAATCAGACTGGCAGCTTAAAGAGCAAGAGGCCACATAATTGCCAGCCTCCAGAACTGCCACCAAAAAGGTACCCATCCAGACCCTGAGTGGCAGGCTCCTTCCTGCCCCAAAGCTGGGCACTTTGCCATCACAGGGGCAATAGCAACGTCCCGGAGGACTGCCCATTTCAAATTTGGGACTCAATGTTGACCTGAGAAATGTGATTTTTGGGTCGTAATAAATCACCTCCCTAAGACTTTCTTACTTAATAAGAAAGTCTTTCATTATTACTTAGTACCTGTTTTCCTAAAGAGTTTAAAGAATTTTGCAATTATCCCCCTTAAGGAAGTTCACTGGGGGAAGTTATTAATCCTTTTTTTTTTTAGCTAAGTCATTTAGAAGTAATGTGACCCGTCTACATGCACGGTGACTGTAAAATGCCATTAGGGCCCAAGCTCCTTTCTCTGGAATCTAGTCTTGAGCCATACTCTCCCTATATTAGACTACACTGCCTCAAGTACAAAAGGGAAATTATCACAGGATTGCTTTGCTAAATCAAATCAAGCAAAGATTCAAGTCAGCTTTGAAAATGGATGTTAAGAGCATGGTGATGGAATAAAATGCAGTCAAGACTGGCAAGTCCAAAGAGTACAAAGAAATCGGGAAAGACCTTTAAGAAATTATGAATAAAAAGCCAAACCAGAACAGCCCAGTCCCCCCCGCAACTGGATTGATTTCGGACCCAAATATCAAGGCCACATAAGCAGATTTTTTAAAAGAAATCATTTTAGCAAAGTTTTTTAAAGAATTAGTCATGGTGTGACAGAATGAAAAAGATGGGCCAAAGATGCCTTCTATTTCCTGAATGAAAATGTGTGGACCTCCTCACTTAAAATGTTCTCCCTAATTATTATTTATTCTGCTAATTCAGGACAAAGCCAATGACAGAACTCTACTAATGATTATGATCCTTCTGGATTAAATTGATCTCCAAATCCCCTAGTTCACACCTAAGAACACCCGTCTGTCATAATCACCTTCGAATAGCTTTTATGGCCCACATGGGCTACACTTTACATGAAAGGTTTCAACTTTGTTCTCCGAGAACGTGCAAGAAATCCAACCCGCTGAGCATTTCCAGATTCCCTCCCCACACTTTCTGAAGTTGTTGGCCAACTCCACTTCAGTGAGATACAATGTAGGGCGAGGGCTTCTAGCTTGTCCGGTCGAAACTGTTGTGCCTCTCACTAGAATTCGACTTCATTTAAAAGCTCTGTATAGTTCATGTCCTAATGGAGTGACCTAGACCTCAAAATGAGGAGGAAATCAGGTCGTTCATAGACCAAGTACAAAGCAAACAAACCTTATTAAGTGTGAGTGTGTATCTGGGCAGATTTTAAAAGTGGTGCTGATGGACCGAGGGAGGAAAGAGATGAAGATTCTGTGGCCAGAAATTGATTAAGGATTATCTTGCGAGCCTTCTACTTGTAAATAACAGAAGAGGTTAAATAGCAAGGTGAAGAAGATGCCACTTGGAGGTGGAGGGTTCAAGCTGACTCAGCCTACTTGTCTGGCTCATTTCCTAGAGCAACTCCGTCTCCTGCTATGTCTTGTTCTCTGCTACCTCATTCATTTTATTTCTTACCATTTGTAAAAGAGGCTGATGCTGGGTCTTTGTACAATAACTACAGGGGGCTAGATCATGTGTAGGTACACGCAATTTGTGGGGAGCAATGAAGCTCTCGTTTCAAATCAAGTGACAGGCAAAGTACAGAATAAGGAGACTGAACACAGGGCAGGCAGGAGGGCCGATGAGAGAGAGAGAGAGAGAGAGAGAGAGAGAGAGAGAGAGAGAGAGAGAGAGTGTGTGTGTGTGTGTGTGTGTGGTGGTGGTGGTGGTAAGGGAGGTTTGAGTGCTACATCAATGCCCCATTCCCTTCCTTCTCTTTCTCCTTCCCAAAACGGGGAATGTTCTGAGAGAATTCTGTATAGAACTGAAGCCAGAAGAATATTTAGTAAATTAATAAATTACCCTTCAGCTTATACTGAAATTTCAAAGGCAAATGTTGGTTTAAGCAACACTTTCTACCATGATCACAGGTGTTCTGTATGAAAATGTCAGCTGCCCCTGGCTCCTCCCTATGAAATGCATGACTTGGGCAATCCAGACACCAGGTAAACTTATTAGTGACCACTAATGACTACTAATCAAAGCACAACCTATTCATTAGACAAATGGTGTAATTGTTTGAAATGTAAACAGAAAAAAACCAAGAATCAATTTGCTCATTGTTCTTTTCCTGGTGGGACATGAGCTATATTTGAGTCAGAATCACACTACAGAAGCCCATCTCAAATCACCGAGTACAATATCCCTAATAAGCATCATTGAGTAAACTGAGTACTTATGAGAGGACTGGAAAAGGCTGATAGCCTCAGAAAAATGAAGCCAGAAGGCCAAAGAAAAGGAAAAAATTGCAAAGTGTCAAAATAAGTGTTTCTACACCATCAACTTTTGATCAATGTGCCCGAGGTAAGAGGCTCTGCTCACTAAACTTTTTTATTACTGACATAGCCCCTGAGAAACAGAGCTACCTTTCTCCACCCCAGTGAGATTATTAAATTACTATTATTCGCATGAGTACAATTTCTAAAAGACTTTAAGGCACCCTCCACACCTCACACACATCTACCCATAGGTCCTTTAAATACAGTTCTTAGAGTGCTGGACTTGGACTTGGGAAGATCTGGGTTCAAGTCTACGCAAGGGCATTAACCTCCCAAGTGTCACTTCGGCAACTCTAAGACCACAAGCTACAGACAAATTGCAGATATGGATTAGTAGAGGGAGTTTCCATATCAAGAGTTCCTCATACCGATGAAAACAGCTACTCAAATACAGTACCTATTTGTTTCCAGGAAAACTCCAAAATACTGCCCTTTGCTTTCCAAGCAAGAAGAAATTTTGAATCCCTAAGAAATCATGCATTTCTATACATCTTCAGTACTATGGACATGATTGTAGGATCTCAGACTTGGAGCTGCAAGGGACTTTTGAAATTGTCTAGCCCAATCTCTTCATTTTACAAATGAGGAAACTGAGGCCTGGAGAAGCAAAGGAATTTTGCCTAAGCTTTCACAGCAGGGGGCAGCAGGGCCAGGATTCCAACCAGATCCTCTAACTTCAAACCCAGTGTGCTTTTCACTACACCCCCATTGGTCATGAGGGTCCTACTGGAGGAGAATTTGAACTCCTTTGGGGATGGCAATCTTACTCCCACCCCAGGCTCCTACATCCAATGGACTAACAGTCCCATGAGTAGGAAAAGATTAAGGAGGGCAATTCTCACCAGTAAGATTATATGAATGAAGGTGTTCATCCCTTAATTATCATCTACGGAGCTTATGTGACCCAAAGGTAGGGCCATGCAACAAAACTAACTTGCCACATTCAAATCTTCCCAAAGAATGTTTAGATATGTAGATTCTTGTAAAAGGTGCCTAGAAACACACTGATTTAACAGTCAAATAAACGGTTCCAGAATATCCAATATCATGCCCATCCTATGGAGATGATCTCAGTGTCCAAAGCTGGGAACAAAATGATCAAATTTCAAGTCTGAAGCAACCTTAAAGGTTCTCTGACCCAACTCTTTCCTTTTAATGGGAACGGATCTGCCCCAAGTCACATAGCTAGTTAACAGCACCCCACATTCAATGTTCCTTCCACTCTGAGACCATATTCCCCTAAATATTGAGATAGAGCATAATCCAATTCCACTCATATTTAGCTGAGTACCTATGCTGGTCTAAGCACTTTACTTCAATTATGGAAAGGACAAGTTTACCACTGTTAATGAGTTAAATGAGTTTACTGTTAATGAGTTAAAAGCTATTCATTTTACCTATTCATCTTGTTGGCCAAATAAAAAGCACCTAGATCTATGATGTTCGTTGCTTGCCATTTTATAGAACAAATTTTACACACACAAACACAAACAGAGAGAGAGGGAGAGAGAGAGAGAGAGAGAGAGAGAGAGAAAATTACATTTTGTGTGTGTGTGTGTGTGTGTGTGTGTGTGTGTGTAATATCTATTTAGGAGGATGGCCTTAGGTAGAGAGATTATACCAATTGGCCTCTGACATTCTTTTGAATCCCATGATTCTGTGAGGGTGTGACCAGCAGAACAGCTGGGTTCACGGTCTATCACCTTTTTTCCCTCTTGGGTAGTTTGAAAATGACCAACTTTCCTTACGGAGTGCAATAAAGAAGCCATACCTGCCCCCAGCTTCACTTGCCGTATTTCAGAGTAGGGTATTACTTACCTGTGGCTTAATAATACGTGATACACAAACTCAGCCACAGGATCCCTGGACACAGCTATAAAAGGGTGTGGTGAACTCTATTTTATTGGACTACATTAATTGTCATTTTCTCTCCCTTGCTGCTAACTGCTTGAGCTGTTGAATCCAGAGGACAACCTTTTTACCTTTGCTTCCTTTGCTTTACCTTTAGCTCTTTGCTTCCAGCTGCGAAAAATTTACAAGTGGAGTTGGTAATTTCACGTTTAACATGTATAGAGAAGAAAATTCCATGAAAGGTCAGCATGACAATAGCAGCTTTCACTGGTTTGCTCACAACAGGCGAACCACATTTAAACCACATGCCACCTCTTAATCACAGCATCACCCTAGTGTGTCATCTCTGCACAGCCCAGAAGTGGATCCACTCTCATTTTTGAAAGTACTAAACACAACACCGACCAACTGATGGCATTTAAGCAGCATCTTGTCATGAGCCTGTTGGAGTGCCCTGTGCACAATAGTGGCGTGTGTTTTTATGGGACTTTCACCTCCAGACCTCTAGAGAAAGCTGCCGCTGCTGCAAAGCGGGGGCTCCTTGTAGACAGAATACATTTACATAAAAGCATTTTGGAAGCTGTAAAGGGCTATGTAAATGGGAGTTAGCATTATTATTACAACCCAACTCCATGAGGGGAGTCATTTAATAGCAATTCATTAAACTCCATTGGCTATGCAAACAGATCATCTGACCTCGTTAAATCCAAAAAGTTCTATTTCTTAAGCCCACAGACAAATCAAGCTGCCTCCAAGCCCAGAATATCTTCCACTCCTTATGTTGGCTGAGAAAGGCTGAATCTTAATGCTTCTGATTTTGATTATTCTCTGACTTCCTTCCCCCCTCCCCCCACACACATTTACTTTATATTTTTCAAATAAAGAGATTCTCAGAAACCATGACTTTAAAAACATAAAAGCATTTTAACATCAGTTCCATCTCCCCATATACTAGAGGGCTTCTCCTAAATTGGTTTACTCTTTAAGACCCCAGCATATATGCAGGGTTTGCATTATGAAGTTTGACCAGAGTAGATGTTCCTAGGCAGCCATGAACTGGTCACATGCCCTCCAGTTCGATGAACACTCAAATATTATCCCAATGTTAGCAACTCATCATCTCAATGACTTCTCAGAAATCACCAGGGGAGACTTTAAAAAGTCATTGCTATCACACGGCTCCCAGAGGCCTGATGTTTGGGGGTTCACAGGAGTTGGCCAAACGTGGAATACATCATATGGATGGCTTTCCTGACATTTCACCCCTACCATCACACCAGTCCCAAACCTGCACTAGCTAATCCCATCCAACTCTGCCAATATCTGGGCCCCATACTTCAACATGGTCACTGGAAAACTTACAAAAAGGTAAACTGCCTTTGACTGCGCCTTCTGCTTACACCTTCAGCTTCCTCTCCTTTCTCAGGAGATTCAAGCTAAACAGATGACTATATCATAGCAGTGTCTTGGCTTGTCAGATTTCCTGGAGAGATCCAAGCTGCAGCATTGATTGGGCTCCCATGTTTCTTCTTTTTCTGCTGCTGCTGCTGCTGTGGTTACTTAACTAAACATGCCAGTCAGGGCTCTTGAGATGGATGCCTGCTCCCTTCCAACTTTTAAGCCACCCTTGGGGAGCTGCTACCAGACTAAGAACTGGGGAATGACTTGAGCTTGCCCAACAAGCCTTAGCTGAACTGGGTCCTGAGAAGAAGGTGGAGTTTTTTAGCAAAGCCCACACAATGGGTTTGAGTGGTCACAGAGGCACACTCAAGCTGCGTTTCAAAGAGCCTTTCATTACAAGAGGAAAGCTAGCCAACAGCATCCCAGCAGATCCCCAAGAGCCCTTTTCTCCTTGAGACATTCTGGGGCTCTGGCCCCGTGGCAGGCAGAACCCTGGTGAAGCCCCCGTGCCTTTACCCCCTCCCCTCCCGGCAGCCCCCAGCCCCAAGACGAGTTCCTTTCAGTGCGTGGCTGCCCAACGTGAGCGGGGCTACTCACCCAGCGCGCTGCGGGCGGGCGGGCACCGGTAGCTCTTAGTCTCGTGCCAGGCTCCTGCCAGGGAGGGAGGGAGGGATTCTGAGACTCCAGGCAGGGCTCCCCGTGTCTTAAGGGCACATGGCAAGAGGGGAAGGGGGGCAGCTGGCCCCCACCTCTCCCCCCCCACCCCGGCCCCCCTGTCCTTTCCTGCCTGCCCCACTGTCACAAAGCCCGGGCACCCCGGGGCCAGGACGAGAGGGCGCTCCTTTTTTAGAAAAATACTTAGAGAAAGAGAGGGAGAAAGAGAGGGGGGGAAGGCAAGAAATGGGCTCCCCGCTGCCCAAGTGTTTTTACTTATGAAACTCCACATTTGCGACGTAATCTGCCCGGACCGGTTGTGTAACTAACTCCCGCCCATACTCCCTCCCTCTCTCCCTCCCTCTTTCTCCCCGCTGCGCGCTCTCCGGCCCTCCTGCGCGTGTGCCCTCCCCCTCCACCCCCAAGCCCGCGGGGAACCCGCGCCGGCAGCACCCCAGGGGGGCGGGGAGGCTGCGGGAGCACGAGGCCACCACCAGCCTCGGAGGCCGCCCGGGGCGCTGCGCCTGCCAGAGCCTGGCGACGGTGGCGGGAGGCTGCAGCTCCCCGGGACTTGGGAGCGGGTGGTTTGGAGTGGGAGCGGGGGTAGACGGGGCGCCTTAGCCCTGGGGCGGCACCCGTCAGTGCGCTGGGAACCCGAGGAGATGGACATAGGCAGCAGGCTTGACCCTCCTGGGGCGCGAGGGCCGGGGCAGAGATATCAGCCCAGAATTGGACGGCCCTTGGCCAGACTCCCCCCGCCCCCCACACACACACCCTGGAGGGCCGTGGGGGAACTGAGACCCCTACTAGTAAAGAAAGCCAAACCGTCACTCCCGTCCTGTACCTAGCGCCCGCACCCTCCGACAGGCGGCTCTGGCTCAGCTGCCCAGAGCGGGCTGCTGCGGGAGGTCAGGGCTGCCGTCAAGGCGGCGCGCGGGTCGCTGCGGTTGAGCCTGGCCCCTAGCCGAGCACACATTGAAACCTAAGTAGCGCTGAGGAAGTGGGGCTGGACTCTTAACACCCCCATTCCTGTTAATTACACGCGCAAGGCAGCAGCCGCGACGCAGCCCCTTCCAAACCTTACCATGCGCTGCTTGCAAGAGTTGGGCGCTGACCACAGTTCTTAGGAAGGCAGGTGGCTGGACGCGCTCGTAGCCTGACCTCCTCGCCGCCCCCTCCAAAAACCCCACCTGTGCCGCCAGGACAGGGTGAAGGGAAGACAGGTGCATCAGATGGCCCCGAGGCTGGCCAGTGACATAGGCTGGGCTGCCTGGTCCTCTATGCCAAGTCCTGTCCCGCTCGCTGCCTAGACAAGACTTTCGCACACATTTCCATCTTCAAAACAAGCTCGTCTTGGCGGCGATTAGTCATATAATACCATGAGTCACTGATTTAACATTTTCTATTTCCTTCCTTTTTGCTTTTCCCCCCTTCTTCTATAGGGATATCAGATTTCGTCTTCACCCACTTCTTTTCCATTTTCAACAATGACTGTATTTAACCTTGGTCTCCATTTTACTTCATTTTCTTTCACTCTTAAATATTAATCAGAGAGGGCACTGCAGGGTCATAGACATGTAAGCCATGCCAACAACAGGTCTGCTCAACTTTGAGGAATTGTGGGTAGGCCACACACTGACACTCTTATCTGCTTTTCATGCTTGATTACCATGCATTGTTTATTTACTGGAAGTGTAGTGTCTGAAAGGTGTTGGCAGAAGTGTCATTTTCTAGGGAAATTAGACGTCTAACCTGTAGATTGGTCTATAGTTCTTACTTGGAGAGACTAAAATATGCATTGGAGTGGAGCCACAGAGATGTACAGACCTGATTCTTGATATGCTCTAGGAACTGTTCCTTCATAAGAAATTATGTTTATAGATTAAATACCCAATGAAGATCCTCTTTAGGTTTCAGAGTGTGGACTGAGTAGCCCAATGGTAAGCTATTCTTAGGAAGAGGTAATGATCCCCACAACTGGAAAGGAATATAACCAGCAGAAATCACAGAATCTCAGAAGGCATCACAAAGTCAACATGTCCAAAATCGAGCTCATCATTTTTCTCCCCAAACTCACTCCTCTTTTGAACTTTGCTATTTCCGACAAGCCTCTTTCTAGTCCCTCAGGTTCAAAACCTTGGTGTATCTTCCCTTCCCCACTCTCCCTAACTTCACGTATATAATAATCAGCTTCCAAATCTTTTCAATCCCCCCTCTAGAACATCTCTCCTGTCTGCCCTCCTCTTCCCTTTCCTCACACAGCCACTCCTTTAGGCTAGGCCTTCATCACCTTGGGCCTGGAATATTGCAAAAATCACCTAATGGGTCTCTGTGCATATCTCATTCTCAACATAGCTACCAAAGTGATTTTCTAGAACTATAGTGACCATATCATTCCCCTACTCAATAGCACCAGTGATTCCCTATTGCCTTTAGGATCAAATATAAACCTCTCTAGTTGGCATTTTCGCCAGCTTGGTAGCACAGTGGAGAGAGCACCAGGCCTGGAGTCAGGAAGACTCATCTTCCTGAATTCAAATCTGGCCTCGGACACTTACTAGTGGTGTGACTCTGGGCAAGCCACTTCTCCCTGTTTGCCTCAGTTTCCTCATCTGTAAAATGAGCTGGAGAAGGAAATGGCAGACCACCCCAGTATCTCTGCCAAGAAAAACCCAAATGGAGTCATGAAGAGTCGGATATGTCTGAAATGATCAAATAAAACAAAGGAAGCCAGGGAGACCAGTAGTTGGAGAATTTGGCATTTAAAGATCTTCATAATCTGGTTCTATTTGACCTGTGCAGTCTAATCATATATTACTTTTTCCTGTACTATCTGGTGCAGCCAAACTGGCTTTCTTGCTCTTTCTCACACAATCCACTCCATCTTCCATCTCCATATCTTCACACTGGCTGTTTCCCAGGTCTGGGATACTCCCCCTCCTCACTTGCACCTCTTCAACTCCTTTGTTTCAAAACTCGGCTTGTGACAAATTACACATGAACGAACCTCTCCTGTGTGTGCCTCTCCCCTCAAAATTACTCTGTATTCATTTTCTATATATTCTTATATCTAAAAGTTGTCTCCCTTGCTAAACACCCAAGTTCCTTAAAGTCAAGGACGGTTTCATTTTTGTCTTTGTATCTCCAGTGCCTGGCATGGAGCCTGGCACAGAGCCTGGCACATAGTAGGTGCTTAACAAGTGCTTATTGCTTGACTGATAAATGGATGTCAGAGGCCATCTGGTCCAACCTGTGACTGAACAAGAATCCTGTCTAGGTCATCTAGCTATTGCCTGAAGACCTCCAGTCAGGGAGGGAAAGTCATCACTTCCCCAGAGAGTCTGTCCCACTTTTGGATGGCTCAAATTGCTAGGGAGTTTTCCTCACATCCAGCCTATATTTCCCTCTTTGCAGTTTGCACCCATTACTCTTCTCTCTGCTCTGCTCCCTCCCCTCTCCTCTCTTCTTATTTAGCTGAGCTTTAGGGTGCCTTTTGGCCATAGCTTTCCATGGCTGCTGTTTAAGGATGCTTATCATGAGTTAAATGGTGAATCATCATTTATGATACTAGGGAAATTGTCTTATTAAATTAGGAAGGAAAGACTGCATCCGTGCCCACTCAGATAGCACAGAGTTGGCTGATAATTCAGTTTTAATTGTGAATGCCCACATTCCTAAGAGAGCAGCAGGGAAGCAGTTTTCCTCCTAAAGTGTGGTATTTGAATGTATTAGCCTGAGAATATAATCAACATGGGTGGTAAATATGATTAATGGGACCAAATGAAGAGATCCTCTTTGGGAATAGCAGTAGGCTAAAGAAAGACCATTGGGTTTTTGTTTGTCTGTTTTTATTTTTAAATTTATTGTTTATTTTTAACATTCTTTCCTCTTGAAATTTTGAGTTCCAAATTCTCTCCTTCTCACCCCGTTCTCCACTCACTGAGAAGGCAAACAAGATGATATCAATTATACATGTGAAATCATGCAAAACATATTTCCATATTAACTATATTTCAAAAGAGCAAGAAAAATGAAGTAAGTGAGAAAATGATACTTCAATTTGTGCTCAGAGTTCATCAGGTCTCTCTCTGAAGGTGGATGGCATTTTTTCATCCTGAGTCCTTTGGAATTGTCTTAGATCACTGTATTGATCGGAGTAGCCAAGTCTTCCACAGTTGATCATCACCACAACATTGCTGTTACTGTGCACAATGATCTCCCAGTTCTTCTCACTTCACTTTGCATCAGTTCATATAGGTCTTGCCATGTTTTTTCTGAAACCACCCCACTCTGATATCCCACAGCACAATAGTCTTCCATCACAATCATATGGCACAACTTGTTCTGCCATTCCACATTCGATGAGCATCCCCTTGATTTCCAATTTTTTGCCACCACAAAAAGAGCTGCTATAAATATTTTTGTATGTAGAGGTACTTTTCCTTTCCCTTTGATCTCTTTGGGATACAGATCTAGTAGTGGTATTACTGGGGCAAAGGGTGTGTACAGTTTTATAGCCGTATGGGCCTAGTTCCAAATTGTTCTCCAGAATGTTTGGACCAGTTCACTACTCCACCAACAATGCATTGGTGCACCTATTTTTCCCTCATCCTCACCAGCATTTGTCATTTCTGATAGGTATGAGGCGGCACCTCAGAGTTGTTTTAGTTTGCATTTCTCTAATCAACAGTGATTTAGAGCATTTTTTCATATATGTAGATATAAACTGCCTGTTTATATCCTTTGACCATTTACCAGTTGGGGAATTACTCTTATTTTTATAAATCTGACTTAGTTCCAATTCAGTATATATTTGAGAAACAAGGCCTTTATCAGACAAACTTGCTATAAAACTCTTTGATCTCAATTCATTGTCTATGGTACCTTTTAGCAAAATGTAGTTTCCCTCACGATCTCTTTTAATTAGATCTATTTTTGCTTTTGCTTTGTTTGAGATTATGATTGCTACTTTTGCCTTTTTTTTAGTTTAGCGGAAGCATATTAGCTTCTGCTCAAGCCCTTTATTTTAACTCTGGATATGTCTTTCTGTTTTAAGTGTGTCTCCTGTAAACAACATAGTGTTGGATTCTTGTTTCTAATCCATTCTGCTATCTGCTTCCATTTTATGGGTGAGTTCATTCTATTCACATTCACAGTTATGATTACTATGTATTTCTCTCCATCCCATTTTCTTCTGCAGCCATGAAATTAAAAGACTCTTGTTCCTTGGAAGGAAAGCTATGCCAAATCTGTACAGCATAGTAGAAAGCAGAGATATAACCCTGATGACAAAGGTCTGTATAGTTAAATCTATGGTTTTTCCAGTAGTATTTTATAACTGTGAGAGTTGGACTCTAAAGAAAGCTGAGCACTACAGAACTGACTTTTTTTTTTCAAATTATGGTGCTAGAAAAGACTTTTGAGAATTCTTTGGATAGCAAAGAGATCAAATCAGTCAATACTTAAAGAAATTAATTCAGACTATTCTTTAGAAGGACAAATACTGAAGCTGAAGCTTAAATGCTTTGTCCATATAATGAGAAGACAGGACTCATTGGAAAGGATTCTGATGTTAGGAAAGATTGAAGGCAAAAGGAGACAGGGATGGCAGAAGATGAGATGGAAGAAACAAACATGAGCTTGGGCAGCTTTGGGAGATAGTGGAAAATAGACAAGCCTGGCATGGTATGAGGTCAAGAAGAGCCAGACATGACTTCTGTTTATTTCTCTCTTTTTATCCTGTCCCTCCTCAAAAGTCTGTTTTGCTTCTTACCACTGCCTCCCTTTTATCATCTTCCCCTTTCTTTTATCCCATTTCTCTCCTATTTTCCTATGGGGCAAGTTACATTTCTATATACAATTGTGTGTGTGTGTGTGTGTGTGTGTGTGTGTGCGTGTGTGTGTGTGTGTGTATTCTTTCCTCTTTGAACCAATTCTGATGAGGGTGAGATTCAATCATTGGCCACCCCCCCCATTTACCCCCTCCATTGTAAAAGCTCTTCCTTGTGTGCCTCTTTTATGTGAGAAAATTTTCCTCATTCTACCTTCCCCCTTCTCCCAGTGCATCCCTCTTTCTCACCCCTTCATTTTTTTTTGGAGATCATTCCAACATAATTGACTCACACCCATGACCCCTGTCTATGTAAACTTCTTTTAACTGCCCTAATAATGATAAAATTCTTAGCAGTTATGTGTATCATCTGCCCATGTAGGAATGTAAACTGTTTAACTTCATTTAAACCCTTATGATTACTCTTTCACATTTATCTTTTTATGTTTCCCTTGAGGCTTGCGTTTGAATGTAAAATTTTCTATTCAGCTCTGGGCCTTTCATTAGGAATGCTTGAAAGCCCTCTATTCCATTTGACTCTTCTAGGAATTTTTGTTGGCCTTCAGTCCAATTAGCGTTTTTCTTTGAAGCTTTGTTTGTAGCTGTTTTCACATTGTTGTCATTTTTTGAGTTTGTATCTTGGTCTTCCCTGCTACTATCATGACAGCTTTTTATGGTTAAATTCTTTTTGTTGTTTGCTGATTTTCCCACCCTATTTCTTGATTCTGAACTTTATGTTAAAGTTGGGCTATGCCCATTTGGGTGTGGGGAGACACTGTCTAAGCTTCAGGATTTTTCATACTGCTATTTTCAAAGCTAGTTCTAGGGGTCTGCATGTTTTCCATGCTTCCAACGTGATGTGATCTTGGGACAGGTATGATCACTGCACTCTGGTCTTTATCCAGGAAGGGCCCCTGGTCTCCTACAGCCACAAGTGCTAGCAACCCT
This sequence comes from Trichosurus vulpecula, assembly GCF_011100635.1. Classification (NCBI taxonomy): domain Eukaryota; kingdom Metazoa; phylum Chordata; class Mammalia; order Diprotodontia; family Phalangeridae; genus Trichosurus; species Trichosurus vulpecula. The sequence continues at coordinate 28,842,545 of NC_050582.1, forward strand.
CTTTGCCTTGGAACTGTGACCAGGGCCCCTGCTCCCTTGTGACCAACCAGCAGCACTCCTCTCCACCCTGGAATTGTGACCCAGAACTGCATATGAGCAATAGAGTTGCCAATCAGTGCCAACTATACCCAGTTCTCGGAAGAGGTCTCCTGTAATCTCTTTCTGACCAGTTGTCCAGCCCCTCACTGTCTATGGGCTGAGAGCTGCTGTTGCTGCTGCCACATGTGTAGGCTTCAGACAGGCCTCCACCTGGTGTCACAAACTTTTGCAGACCTCCTAAGTTTTTGTAGGCTGGAAAAATGTGTCCTTACTCTCAGGAGAACCAAGCGTTATATTTTCAGTGTGAGTTTTTATACCTGAGAAATCATCAAATGCCACAAATTAGGGCTTGAGTCAATGTTTTGTTGATTGTCTAGACTAAAGAAAGTGATGGAGAAAATACCAGTAATGTAGATTAAGATTAAAAATGTATCATGGGTACAGTTTGTTTTTTCAGAGAGCCAGTTGTTAAATATTACCAGCACATCCCCGGTAATAGAAATGTAAGTTAGTATTATCATTCTTCTTCTTCCTGAGTGCTTCAATATCTCAAGGATCTTCTTGGTGTGACCATTCCTCCACCAAAGCAGATGACAAGCCCTCTATGCCTTCCCATCTTGTAAGATGCTGGTCCTTATCATCCAATAAATCCTCCACTGGGGATCTATCCAATGAGCTGGAGTCCTTGTCTGAATACTGAAGGGCTACCAGGGCAACACTTACGCCATCTTTATTTTTTGACTAGGTATGTTAATTCATGAAGACGTGAGGGGATACTGGCTCTTTGGGAGGAAATACCAGACTTAGGAAATTTGCCAGTTGTTGGAAAAAAGCCTCAAACATTTTCATTTCTTAATGTTTGTACACAGGGAAAATAGTTAATTGGCCTCCTATTATTTATAGGAGTTAATATATGTATGTAAATATATATATAACATATATACACACATATACAGATACAGATACATATACATGTGCATATATATATACATATACACACATATACACATACATATATATGTCTATATAGAGATATCTCTCTCTCTCTCTCTCTTTCTCTCTCTCTCTCTCTCTCTCTATATATATATATATATATATATATATATATATATATATATACCCAGAGAGAGAAGAGAGAGAGAGAGAGAGAGAGATGTAAATATATGCACCATATTTTGACATTATGAAAGCTGACATTTGTAGAGGTGCTTTTTATTAGACATGGTCTCATCTAGTATCTATTTTGATCCCCACAAAAGCCATAGGGCTTAAGTAGGCCATGGATATCATTCCCATTTTACCAAATAGGGAAAAATTGGGGCACATACAGATTAAGAGTCTTACCAAAGCCTATACAAAAAGTCCAAGATAAGGGTGGAACCAGAGCTCATGTCGCTCAGCCTTGCGGCTCCCAGGCCACTCTTCTTTATTTTCACAAAACCATATTGAGAAGAAAAAGGCTACAAAATAAGGGGAAGGAAGGAGAGGGGAGGGGAAGGGAAGAAATATTAAGTGCTCACTGTGGACCAGACACTGCTTTACAAATATCATCTCGTTTGATCCTCACAGCAACCATGGGAGGTAGGTGCAATTATTGCCCCATTTTATGGATGAGAAAATTGAGACAAACAGAGGTTAAGTGACTTGTCCAGGGTCAAACCCTAGGCAAGTAAGTGTCTGAGGTTGGATCTGAATGCAAGTCTTCCTAACTCCTAGCCCCATGCTTTATCCACTGCAACATCTAGCTTTCCTCCCTTTTTCTCAGATTTCAACTTGTAGCCAAGGAATGGTCAGCTATCAACTCATCTCTGCTACCTCTTAAGATGCCACCATGATGTAGTTTCCATTAAGTTTTCTAAACTTTCTCCTTATGACCACAGAACCATAGGACAAAAAGAGCCTACAAGGGGTCTTACACTTCTTTGGCATGGATGTGACTATAGTCGAGACAGGATAATGAAGGACAAGGCAAAGAGCTATTAGAATTAATGGAAAACTTGACTTTCGAGAGAATGGGTCTCATAGCACCATCAGATTTTGAGCCGAAAGGGCCATCATGTGACGCAAGCCCTTTATTCCACATGGAGGAGAATGCAGCCATGAGAAGGGAAAGGCTGTGCCCAAGGTTCCCCCAGGCAGTAAGGAGCAGAGCCAGTCTGCTAATTCCAAATCCCACATTCCTGCCACTGGATCCCACTGCCTTTTACTATACCACACTCAGGCAGCTCAGAGAGATGGCATTCTTCCCTTTCCTGAAGAATTCCCAAAGGATGAAATTCCACAACGTCTTTCAGTCATTCACTCCAGTGTTTAATAATCCTAGCCAAGGTATGGTTCTCCACGACACACTGCTTTCTGTACTGGGTCAATTTTGTGACAAGTTGCAAAGGCCAATGGCAAGTCGAAAGAGTGTAAAGCCAGTTTGAATCCTGAGAAAGCACTCAAGAATTGGGCCATGGAAATGTAATTTCATATTCGCTAATATTAACAACTATCCACAATATTAATGAGGACTCCTACCCCTATATCAACGGTACTGAACTAACAATGGGAAGGTATTACAGCTGGCAATATCCAGTCCCACAGGAATTCAGATTCCCAAGCCTGGCTCTGCCTGTGATAGTGGCACCTTCACAGTCCTTCCTGGGTGCCCCGCAAGCTGAGCTCCGTTCATGCCAAACTCCGATCTAAAGCCCAGATCTGCGTACCAGTTGGAAACTCTTCGGAGCCCTACGAGGAACAAACAAGCTACCAAATTCCTTAGGTCAGAACACAGTGGTTTGTTCTTTTAACAGTGTAACTCTGGTGTTGGTTTTCAATGGACCACACTGAGTGGTAAATATTGTAACCTTCAAGCACTTTCAACAGGCTCTCGTCATTCAATTAAAACACTTCACCAGAGTGCCTTCTGAAATCACCAGGAAATAATCATGCGAAATAAGTTGTTTAACAAGAACGGACATGCACAGAAGACTTCACAAAGCCTGCTTCTAAACACAGAAGCCCAAAGCCCTCTTCTCTCCTCTCCCCGCCACTGACTCACTTTTTAACCTTAAGCAATTTACTTAGTGTATTTGGTTGGCAGTCATGCGTGCTAAAGGGTGATGCTACCATGCATGTATGGAATAGTTGTCACTTGTAGAGCGTATTACAGTCATACATTAGCTTGAATTATTTAACAATTACCAAGTGCTCAGTGGAGACAAAAAAAAAGAAAGGACAAGAGAGAGAAAGAAAGAAGGAAAGAAAGAAAGAAAGAAAGAAAGAAAGAAAGAAGGAAAGAAGGAAAGAAGGAAAGAAGGAAAGAAGGAAAGAAGGAAAGAAGGAAAGAAGGAAAGAAGGAAAGAAAGAAAGAAAGAAAGAAAGAAAGAAAGAAAGAAAGAAAGAAAGGAAGGAAGGAAGGAAGGAAGGAAGGAAGGGAGGAAGGGAGGAAGGAAGGAAGGAAGAAATGGAAGGAAAGAAAGAAGGAAACCCAACCCAAACCACTCTGGGACCATTCAGTGCATTAGTCCAAAGAACCCAAATTATTGGGGTTACTGTCTCAATTATCCACTTCATTTTGCCTGTATAGACACAACCCAATCTTTTTCCAAAACCCACTGAGAGGTCAGTGCTAAAACTTTATCTCCTACTTAAACCTGAGTACCTTAGCAGGGGCCCTTGGCTATGTTTCCCTAAGCTAATATGATAATACTTGGCCTCAAAGGAATGCAGCTTTTGCTCAAAGTGCTTTCTTGTGCTAAACAAATTAATCAACTCATTTAATCCTCTCCCAAGCCCAGCTATTCAGGAGAGTTCTTGGAAACAGTTCCCAGGCTGCACTTAACAGAATACATGGAAGTTTGCCCTTGCTCATCGAATGGCCCAAATGCAGGCTTCCAAACTGCAGTGCGGTACATTTCCTCACCCGGGGTCACACGTAGGCAGTGGGGATGGCGGCCCCAGAGAGCAACACCCCCAAAATACGGGGTCGATGGAGGAAAGGATCATAGAGTGACAAGATGACATAGAGTGAAAGATGGAAGGGACCCTACACGCCATCCGGTCGAACTCCTTCATTTCAGAGGTGTAAAGTAAAACTCAAAATAACGGAAGTGACTTACCCAAAGTCACACAGATAGGGAGCTAAGCGTTAGAGCCAGGATTCAAACCTAGGTCCTTTGACTCCAAACCTAGTACTTTTTCATTATACCAGGCTGTTTCCCAGTGCTGCCGTGCTTCTTTCTCTGTTCTATTTTGGAAAATGGGGTACTACCCAGGAAGGGAAGAGATGAGTGGGGTGAATGAGGATTCTGGCTCACTGAGAGAAGAGGCAGGAGAACGTCCCAAAGCATACTTTGGAACCTTGAGGTGGAATGAAAAACACGGATCGCCAATTGTTGTTGAGGTTGCTACTCCTACAAGAGAATTTGAAAAATTACAGATGAGTTGTTTTCTTTCCCTTAGGGTCCAACATTATGTCCTCCTTAGCTTGAAAGAGAAAATTGGGCTCATTAACTCGAAGTAACAACTCTCTTCTGCCTTGATGCCTTGTTGTTTGGCATGGTATTCATTGGCGCAGGGGAGATAAGAGTTAGCTTGGTTGTTTTCCATGGCAAACTGGTACAGATGCCAATTGTTCAGATATCTAGGCTTTTAGACTTACAATGCTTATTATGGGTAGGCAGCATTATGCAAACAAGAGTAATTCTCCTTTAAACTTGAATAAGAGTAACATGTTAGTACATTAGTGGGTGTCTAGCCATGGCAAATTTTCATTCATATTTCTCTGAGCAGGGAATGGAAGGTACGTAATGATCTGAGAGGGGGTCACAAGCCCAGGAATACTTGGAGTTGCTGTTGTCATCCTTGTTTTTGAGTGTCTAAAACAGACAAACAGATAGTTAGATCTGCAGTTGGATGGCATGAATTTGAACCCTGGTTGTGCTACTGACTACTTATATGACCTTTAATCAACAGGTATTTATTAAAGTCCTACTGTGTGCCAGGTACTATGCTAAGTGCTAGGGATATAAAGAGAAAATGAAATAGTCCTTGCTCTAAAGGAGCCTTACTTTCCTTATCTGTAAGATGAAGAGGTTAGGCAGACTTGAACATTAGGCCAGATTTCATAAGATGAAATTTAACAAGAATAAAAGAACTTGAGTTCGAAAAATCAACTTCGAAAGTACTGGATGAGGGAGCTCTGACTAACTAGCAGTTCATCAGGAAAGGATCTTGGGGGTTTGTGAATTCCAAGTTCAATATGGCCACTCCAAAAGGTAATATAATCTGAGGCATTAAGAGCCGCAATGCCCAGCCCTAGGGAAAAACTAGTCTCACTGCCGTCTGCTTTCGTGGACCTCATTTGGAGCAATGTTTTCAATTCTGGACACTATGTCTTAGGAAAGACATTAATAAGCTGAGAGCTCCACAGTAGGGCAACCAGGGGCAGGCAGAGGGATTCAAGGTCATGCTCTGTGAGGATCTATGGAAGGAAGTGGGCATGTTTAGCTTGTAGACTAGAAGACTTGCATGATAGTTGTCTTCGAGCATTTGAAAGGTTATCTAATTCAGCACTTCTTAAACTGTGGGTTGCGACCCCATACGGGGTGCATAAGAAGCGTTGAAGGGGTCACGAGTGGAAAAAGTTTAAGAAGCCTTGGAAGAGGGCTTATTGGACTCGGCCACAAAGGACAGAACTGGGAATCACGGGCGGTAGCTACAGAGAGGCAGATTTAGAGTTGATGTCAGAAGTAACCACTTGAAAATTACAGCTCTCCCAAAGGGAAATGGAGTGCCTTGGAAGGTCATGGGCATCTCCTCACTGAAGTAAAGGCCAGGATGACCACAGTTGGAAGCATTGTAGAGAGGGTTCTTGTGGAGGGAACAGCTGGCCTAGATGGTCTTAGAGGGTCCCTTCCAACTCAGAAGTGCAGTGGTTCTGTGACTAGATAACATCTGAGGTCCCTTCCAAGTATAACCCCATGCTCCTTTAACCAATACATAAGACCAAGAACAATAGTTGTGGAGGCAAGCAAAATATACCCTTGGGTTCCAAATCGAAGGTACAGAGAATTGGTCTTTCAGACAAAAGGTATCGAGTTGTCCTCTTTGCTCTCATCTGCTGGACTTAGATGCAATCCAAACTTCTTTTTTTACTAGTCTCCCCTATAGAGGCAGGATACATTCAGTATGCACAATTCATAGATTCAAGAGACAATTTCTTAAGACAGTTATTGGCCATAAGTAACTTCCCTACTTCCTTTTACAAAATGCTTAGATGACAAGCTACCAGGGTGACTCATTCTGGGAACTGAGACAGGAAAAAGTAGTGACACTTCTGGGAGGTCATTAACTTTAAAGGGTAAAACTCCACTGCGCTCATGTTCCTCCTTCCTTCTGTTAGCAGATTGTTGGAATAAGCTTAACACGTTAAAAGTACTGATGTTTTCAAACCTCGAAGCTGAGAGGGCATCAGAACAGTGGAGACCTGCCTAGCCTTCTGCTACAACCACACACAAGTGCACAAGCTGGCATCCATCATTCTCTGGGCTCATGCGCACCTCTTCATGAAGCTAAAAGGACTGTTAGAGGAAACTGAAGCCCAGAGAAGGAAAATTATTTAC